>NW_028156940.1:0-30870 GCF_964263955.1 Coregonus lavaretus | reverse complement strand
CCACCACATGGCTCCATCCACTTTAGAGTGTGTGTGTGTGTGTTTTTGAGTGTGTGTGTATGTGTATGCCTTTGTGTACATCAGTGTGTCTGTATGAGTGTGTGTATCTGTGGTGACAGCTATCTCTGCGTGTGGCTACCAATTCATTACTACTAATTTGACATGTTTACCAACCTCTCTCCTTACATTAGAGACTTACAGCTATCGATCGGGCGTAAATGGAAACACCTGGAGCTGCACCACTCATCAATACTCTGATAAGTGTGTGTGTGTGTGTGTGTGTGTGTGTGTGTGTGTGCGTGTGTGTGTGTGTGTGTGTGTGTGTGTGTGTGTGTGTGTGTGTGTGCGTGTGTGCGTGTGTGCGCGCGCATGTCAATACTAAGATGAGTGCTTAATCAGAAAGACCAGTTATGTTTGTTGGGTTGGTAAGTGAAGAGACTGAACAAAGAGAGAACGAATCAGATGAGATCTGTTGCTTCATCCATTTCGTTTCCTTTCCTTTATTTAGGGAACGAATCAGATGAGATCTGTTGCTTCATCCATTACGTTTCCTTTCCTTTATTTAGGGAACGAATCAGATGAGATCTGTTCCTTCATTTGTCTGGCTATTTTAGTTTTTACATATTCAGCATTTAAACACCACATTGTCTCATTAAATGTCAAATCTTGCGTTTTCTCTCACAGATACACTACATTAATCACCAATTAGCTTGTCCCGCATCTCGCCTTCACTCTCATTAAAATATAATAGAATAAAACAGGACTTAATGAGGCTTAGGAAACACAATTATATGAATGAGCTGTAGGACATGTGGCGGCACCACAGTGCATCAATCAAAGATGTCCTTTGTCAATCCAACGCACAAGAAGTGTATGTGTGTGTTTGTAGCAGTCTCTCTGTTCGTGCATGTGTGCGTATGTGCAGTGTAACTGGCCTTCATCCTGACCCCATTAGAGTTAAATGAAGGGTGGATGTGTGGCTATGCTCAGATGTCATCAACGATTAAAAGTGTGAATGACAATGAAGTCTATCTTTCTATCTTTCTACATCTATCGCTATATAGTTCTATCTTTCTGCATCTATCCCCATGGAGTTTTATCTTTCTGCATATATCCCTATGGAGTTCTATCTTTCTGCATATATCCCTATGGAGTTCTGTCTTCCTGCATATATCTCCATGGAGTTCTATCTTTCTGCATATATCCCTAAGGAGTTCTGTCTTCCTGCATATATCTCCATGGAGTTCTATCTTCTTGCATCTATAACTATAGAACCTATCTTCCTGCATCTATCCCTATGGAGTTCTATCTTCTTGCATCTATAACTATAGAACCTATCTTCCTGCATATATCCCTATGGAGTTCTATCTTTCTGCATATATCCCTATGGAGTTCTATCTTTCTGCATATATCCCTATGGAGTTCTGTCTTCCTGCATATATCTCCATGGAGTTCTATCTTTCTGCATATATCCCTAAGGAGTTCTATCTTCCTGCATCTATCCCCATGGAGTTCTATCTTCCTGCATATATCCCTATGGAGTTCTATCTTTCTGCATATATCCCTATGGAGTTCTATCTTCCTGCATCTTTCCCTATGGAGTTCTATCTTCCTGCATCTATCCCTATGGAGTTCTATCTTTCTGCATCTATCCCTATAGAGTTATATCTTTCTACATCTATCCTTATAGAGTTATATCTTCCTGCATCTATCCCCATGGAGTTCTATCTTCCTGCATATATCCCTATGGAGTTCTATCTTTCTGCATCTATCCCTATATAATCTATCTTCCTGCATATATCCCTATGGAGTTCTACCTTTCTGCATATATCCCCATGGAGTTCTATCTTCCTGCATATATCCCTATGGAGTTCTATCTTTCTGCATATATCCCCATGGAGTTCTATCTTCCTGCATCTATCCCTATATAATCTATCTTCCTGCATATATCCCTATAGAGTTCTCTTCCTGCATCTATCCCTATAAAATCTATCTTCCTGCATATATCCCTATGGAGTTCTATCTTTTTGCATATATCCCAATGGAGTTCTATCGTTCTGCATCTATCCCTATGGAGTTCTATCGTTCTGCATCTTTCCCTATGGAGTTCTATCTTCCTGCATCTATCCCTATGGAGTTCTATCTTTCTGCATCTATCCCTATAGAGTTATATCTTTCTACATCTATCCTTATAGAGTTATATCTTTCTACATCTATCTCCATGGAGTTCTATCTTCCTGCATATATCCCCATGGAGTTCTATCTTTCTGCATCTATCCCCATGGAGTTCTATCTTCCTGCATATATCCCCATGGAGTTCTATCTTTCTGCATATATATCCCCATGGAGTTCTAACTTTCTGCATCTATCCCTATGGAGTTCTATCTTCCTGCATCTATCCCCATGGAGTTCTATCTTCCTGCATATATCCCCATGGAGTTATATCTTTCTGCATCTATCTCCATGGAGTTCTATCTTTCTGCATCTATCCCTATGGAGTTATATCTTTCTGCATCTATCTCCATGGAGTTCTATCTTTCTGCATCTATCCCTATGGAGTTATATCTTTCTGCATCTATCCCCATGGAGTTCTATCTTCCTGCATCTATCCCTATGGATTTCCATCTTCCTGCATATATCCCTATAGAGTTCTAATATCAGTGTGACATTTTTTTCTGAATGGTTTTGATTCTTTACCATTCAATGCTTTTATCATAATAGTACCTACATTTTATACAACATCGCTCAAATATACAGTATTCTTTCTACCTTTTGATAAATAAATAAACATATTACCGTTTATTGTTTCACTTTTATCATTAGTAAAAGTTCTGTAGTCACTTTCATTGTCAGATGGGATAGAGAGAGCGGGAGAGAGAGAGAGAGATAAAGAGAGAGAGAGCGCTAGAGATAGATAGAGAGCAAACAGGCTATCTATCTGGTGTTTTTCATTCCAGCTAAACAATAAAGATAAGTGTTCTACATGCTTGCTCGTCACTCAGTTCACAGACCTCCTCCCCCTCTCCATTTCTCTGTTCGCACCGGGTGAAATCCATCCCTCCATCTCTGCCTCTCTAAAATCCATTAGCTAACTCACCCCCTCACCTCCCGTTCTTATTGAACACACTTATTACAGAGAGAGATAACCCCCCCCCCCCCCCCCGCCCACACACACACCTCTCATTAGCACAATGCACAGTAAATTACCAGCAGGAATTACAGTTGATGTACCAGGTCTGTCTGAATCAAAGATCACACAGAGACTTCCATGGTTAAGTCACAGCAATGAATTATGTGTGACAAGAGCACACACGAACGCAAAGAAAAACCTGACCTTCCAGAGAGACAGAACACACGGAGGACAAGCCCCTCCTAACTCTATGTGTTATTACTGGGCAGCAACGATACAAAAGATTGTTTACTGGCATCACACTCCAGAAACTGACGGGTGTCAAACAGAAACTGACTGGTGTCAAACTGAAACTGACTGGTGTCAAACAGAAACTGACTGGTGTCAAACTGAAACTGACTGGTGTCAAACAGAAACTGACTGGTGTCAAACTAAAACTGACTGGTGTCAAACTGAAACTGACTGGTGTCAAACTGAAACTGACGGGTGTCAAATAGAAACTGACCGGTGTTAAACAGAAACTGACTGGTGTCAAACTGAAACTGACTGGTGTCAAACAGAAACTGATTGGTGTTAAACAGAAACTGACCGGTGTCAAACTGAAACTGACTGGTGTCAAACTGAAACTGACGGGTGTCAAATAGAAACTGACCGGTGTTAAACAGAAACTGACTGGTGTCAAACTGAAACTGACTGGTGTCAAACAGAAACTGCCTGGTGTCAAACTGAAACTGACTGGTGTCAAACAGAAACTGACTGGTGTCAAATAGAAACTGACCGGTGTTAAACAAAAACTGATTGGTGTTAAACAGAAACTGACCGGTGTCAAACAGAAACGGACTAGTGTCAAACAGAAACTAACTAGTGTCAAACAGAAACTGATTGGTGTTAAACAGAAACTGACCGGTGTCAAACTGAAACTGACTGGTGTCAAACAGAAACTGACTGGTGTCAAACTGAAACTGACTGGTGTCAAACAGAAACTGACTGGTGTCAAATAGAAACTGACCGGTGTTAAACAGAAACTGATTGGTGTTAAACAGAAACTGACCGGTGTCAAACAGAAACTGACTGGTGTCAAACTGAAACTGATTGGTGTCAAACTGAAACTGACTGGTGTCAAACTGAAACTGACTGGTGTCAAATAGAAACTGACCGGTGTCAAACAGAAACTGACTGGTGTCAAACAGAAACTGATTGGTGTTAAACAGAAACTGACCGGTGTTAAACAGAAACTGATTGGTGTTAAACAGAAACTGACCGGTGTCAAACAGAAACTGACTGGTGTCAAACAGAAACGGATTGGTGTCAAACAGAAACTGATTGGTGTTAAACAGAAACTGACTGGTGCCAAACAGAAACTGACTGGTGTCAAACTGAAACTGACTGGTGTCAAACAGAAACTGACTGGTGTCAAACTGAAACTGACTGGTGTCAAACAGAAACTGACTGGTGTCAAACTGAAACTGACTGGTGTCAAACAGAAACTGAGGAATGGCCTTACTACTTTTAATTACCTCCTATATTGACGGCGTCTTTGCCAATTTTGACGACATCGCTATCAAATTGAATCTACTCCATTCAAGTTTATTTAGGTATTTCCAAATTAGCCAGTTTATTTGCACTCAAAGTCCCACCTTTCCAATTCTACCACCCGGATCGTGTTTGGATGCCCTTTTGAAAACACAATTTCAACTAAAGGGACTCATATCACATATTTTTTAGTAGATAATAATGTCCCATCAATTAAAATCCGATCTGAGTGGGAAAAGGAACTTAGTGGAGAGATCTCTGAGGAAGTTTGGAATAGTGCCTTAGGATAAATGGAAGCTCTTCTTGTGCCCAGCTCAGCCTTGTACAGTTTAAGGTGCATCACCATGTCCATTTCAGTAAAGCGAGATTATCCCAAATTCTATCCAAATATTGATGGTACATGTGACAGGTGTAAGAGCTCCTTGGCAGATATGTTCTGGTCCTGTCCCCATCTGGTAGATTACTGGTCCACTATATTCAATACACTTTCTGAAGCATTTGATATAGAGTTGCAGCCCAATGCAGAAATAGCTATTATTGGAGTACCAGACAACAATCCTTCCCTGTCCAATAGACAACTAGATGCCTTTGCCTTTGCCTCATTGTTAGCCCGCAGAAGGATTTTATTGGATTGGAAATCTGTCATACCTCCATTAGCCTCTCTTTGGCACAAAGATTTTATGCTATTCCTAAAATTAGAAAATATTAAGTATACCACTTGAGGGTCAACCAACACATGTTATTCCACCAGGGACCAGATGGTATCCTATTTTAACCAGCTCCATACATTTCCTCTAGATTAGTACTCTTGCCCCCACCCCTTGAGGTTATTGCTGTATAGACCTATAGGATCACCTTCCTCCAGATTAGTGCTCTTGGCCCCACACCCTGCTGTATAGACCTATAGGATCACCTTCCTCCAGATTAGTGCTCTTGGCCCCACACCCTGCTGTATAGACCTATAGGATCACCTTCCTCCAGATTAGTGCTCTTGGCCCCACACCCTGCTGTATAGATTTATAGGATCACCTTCCTCCAGATTAGTGCTCTTGGCCCCACACCCTGCTGTATGGATTTATAGGATCACCTTCCTCCAGATTAGTGCTCTTGGCCCCACACCCTGCTGTATAGACCTATAGGATCACCTTCCTCCAGATTAGTGCTCTTGGCCCCACACCCTGCTGTATAGACCTATAGGATCACCTTCCTCCAGATTAGTGCTCTTGGCCCCACACCCTGCTGTATAGACCTATAGGATCACCTTCCTCCAGATTAGTGCTCTTGGCCCCACACCCTGCTGCATAGACCTATAGGATCACCTTCCTCCAGATTAGTGCTCTTGGCCCCACACCCTGCTGTATAGACCTATAGGATCACCTTCCTCCAGATTAGTGCTCTTGGCCCCACACCCTGCTGTATGGATTTATAGGATCACCTTCCTCCAGATTAGTGCTCTTGGCCCCACACCCTGCTGTATAGACCTATAGGATCACCTTCCTCCAGATTAGTGCTCTTGGCCCCACACCCTGCTGTATAGACCTATAGGATCACCTTCCTCCAGATTAGTGCTCTTGGCCCCACACCCTGCTGTATAGACCTATAGGATCACCTTCCTCCAGATTAGTGCTCTTGGCCCCACACCCTGCTGTATAGACCTATAGGATCACCTTCCTCCAGATTAGTGCTCTTGGCCCCACACCCTGCTGTATGGATTTATAGGATCACCTGATCACCTGAAACTGTTAGGCTATTATGTGTTTGCTTTGTATTGAAGTGATGTTGTATACTTGTTTTTTTTTCTATATATACAGTGGGGAGAACAAGTATTTGATACACTGCCGATTTTGCAGGTTTCCCTACTTACAAAGCATGTAGAGGTCTGTAATTTCATCAAAAATCCAGAAAATCACATTGTATGATTTTTAAGTAATTAATTTGCATTTTATTGCATGACATAAGTATTTGATCACCAACCAGTAAGAATTCCGGCTCTCACAGACCTGTTAGTTTTTCTTTAAGAAGCCCTCCTGTTCTCCACTCATTACCTGTATTAACTGCACCTGTTTGAACTCGTTACCTGTATAAAATACACCTGTCCACACACTCAATCAAACAGAATCCAACCTCTCCACAATGGCCAAGACCAGAGAGCTGTGTAAGGACATCAGGGATAAAATTGTAGACCTGCACAAGGCTGGGATGGGCTACAGGACAATAGGCAAGCAGCTTGGTGAGAAGGCAACAACTGTTGGTGCAATTATTAGAAAATGGAAGAAGTTCAAGATGACGGTCAATCACCCTCGGTCTGGAGCTCCATGCAAGATCTCACCTTGTGGGGCATCAATGATCATGAGGAAGGTGAGGGATCAGCCCAGAACTACACGGCAGGACCTGGTCAATGACCTGAAGAGAGCTGGAACCACAGTCTCAAAGAAAACCATTAGTAACACACTACGCCGTCATGGATTCAAATCCTGCAGCGCACGCAAGGTCCCCCTGCTCAAGCCAGCGCATGTCCAGGCCCGTCTGAAGTTTGCCAATGACCATCTGGATGATCCAGAGGAGGAATGGGAGAAGGTCATGTGGTCTGATGAGACAGAAATAGAGCTTTTCAGTTTAAATCCACTCGCCGTGTTTGGAGGAAGAAGAAGGATGAGTACAACCCCAAGAACACCATCCCAACCGTGAAGCATGGAGGTGGAAACATCATTCTTTGGGGATGCTTTTCTGCAAAGGGGACAGGACGACTGCACCGTATTGAGGGGAGGATGGATGGGGCCATGTATCGCTAGATCTTGGCCAACAACCTCCTTCCCTCAGTAAGAGCATTGAAGATGGGTCGTGGCTGGGTCTTCCAGCATGACAACGACCCGAATCACACAGCCAGGGCAACTAAGGAGTGGCTCCGTAAGAAGCATCTCAAGGTCCTGGAGTGGCCTAGCCAGTCTCCAGACCGGAACCCAATAGAAAATCTTTGGAGGGAGCTGAAAGTCCGTATTGCCCAGCGACAGCCCCGAAACTGGAGAAGGTCTGTATGAAGGAGTGGGCCAAAATCCCTGCTGCAGTGTGTGCAAACCTGGTCAAGACCTACAGGAAACGTATGATCTCTGTAATTGCAAACAAAGGTTTCTGTACCAAATATTAAGTTCTGCTTTTCTGATGTATCAAATACTTATGTCATGCAATAAAATGCAAAGTAATTAGTTAAATATCATACAATGTGATTTTCTGGATTTTTGTTTTAGATTCCGTCTCTCACAGTTGAAGTGTACCTATGATAAAAATGACAGACCTCTACAGGCTTTGTAAGTAGGAAAACCTGCAAAATCGGCAGTGTATCAAATACTTGTTCTCCCCACTGTATATGTAACTCAATGACTTTCCTTCTCTTTAAAAAATGTGTTTGAAGGCTTTCTGAGGGGGAAAGGGGGTGATGGGGGGATGTCGAGGGGGGAAGGGGGTGATGGGGGATGTCAAGGGGGAAAGGGGGTGATGGGGGATGTCAAGGGGGAAGGGGGTGATGGGGGATTTCGAGGGGGGAAGGGGGTGATGGGGGATGTTGAGGGGGAAAGGGGGTGATGGGGGATGTCAAGGGGGAAAGGGGGTGATGGGGGATGTCGAGGGGGAAGGGGGTGATGGGGGATGTTGAGGGGGAAGGGGGGATGTCGAGGGGATGTCGAGGGGGAAAGGAGGTGATGGGGGATGTCAAGGGGGAAGGGGGTGATGGGGGATAAAAAGAGGGAAAATGTACAATGTCTTAATGTTTTATCTACCATTTGCTGTGAATAAAAATATACTATAAAAAAAGAAAGAAAACCTCAACTTTTCTGTGTGTGTGTGTGTGTGTGTGTGTGTTTCGCTACATGCTGAATCCAAGAGAAGCCGTTAGAGTCGCTCCCTAATTAAAATCATTAGGCTCCAGGACTGGTTTTGTCAGCGTAACGCCCGTCATTCAATTTCCTCCCCTTTACTGCTAACACCTCAGTGTATCTACATCCCCCTTTACTGCTAACACCTCAGTGTATCTACATCCCACTTTACTGTGTCAGCAGACAATCAGCTCTGTGATTACATCAAACAACCCTTACAGTGCTGAGACCACAGGCTACACTTAGCCAGTTAGTGCCCATTGCTGATACACACACACGCACATACACACACACGCACATACACACACACACACACACACACACACACACACACACACACAAACACACACACACACACACACACACACAAACACACACACACACACCGTCTAACGATCACAGATTGCATTTCATTAGTGCTTCCTGGTCGATTTCCCTTTTTGCGTTTCGGAACCCTGGAGTAACCGCGGAGACCCCGGAACACTGTGAGGTCTGCAGAATCCTCCGATCCGCCTTTTTTTAAACAAGTTAATCCAATCACAGCTTCCTAATTGACATAGACAAATTATAAAAAAGTTATACAGTGGGGAAAAAAAGTATTTAGTCAGCCACCAATTGTGCAAGTTCTCCCACTTAAAAAGATGAGAGAGGCCTGATATGACTCGATTGATATTGTCCTTCATTCTAAAACTGGTTCCTTTGTTCCTTTTCAGTTAGTCCTGGGTACTTTAACAAAGCCTACTTTCTCCTCTTTGTTTTTCACTGTCATCCCTCCTTACTGACTACTCTCCAAGCCAGATAAAGTATCACCTTATTTATCTTATAAGAGGAGAGAGAGAGAAAGAGAGAGAGATAATGAGTGAGAGTCAGACAGAGAGAGAGAGACAGAGAGAGACAAATAAAAATAAAAAGAGAGAGAGAGAGAGAGAGAGAGAGAGAGAGAGAGAGAGAGAGAGCGCTGTATGCCTAATGGCTTTGCTCTGATAATTAGAAGTAGTGTGTGTGTGTGTGTGTGTATGTGTGTGTGTGTGTGTGTGTTTGTGTGTGTGTGCGCATGTGTGTATGTGTCAGCTACAGTGGGGAAAAAAAGTATTTAGTCAGCCACCAATTGTGCAAGTTCTCCCACTTAAAAAGATGAGAGAGGCCTGTAATTTTCATCATAGGTACACGTCAACTATGACAGACAAAATGAGAAAAAGAAATCCAGAAAATCACATTGTAGGATTTTTAATGAATTTATTTGCAAATGATGGTGGAAAATAAGTGTTTGGTCAATAACAAAAGTTTCTCAATACTTTGTTATATACCCTTTGTTGGCAATGACACAGGTCAAACGTTTTCTGTAAGTCTTCACAAGGTTTTCACACACTGTTGCTGGTATTTTGGCCCATTCCTCCATGCAGATCTCCTCTAGAGCAGTGATGTTTTGGGGCTGTCGCTGGGCAACACAGACTTTCAACTCCCTCCAAAGATTTTCTATGGGGTTGAGATCTGGAGACTGGCTAGGCCACTCCAGGACCTTGAAATGCTTCTTACGAAGCCACTCCTTCGTTGCCCGGGCGGTGTGTTTGGGATCATTGTCATGCTGAAAGACCCAGCCACGTTTCATCTTCAATGCCCTTGCTGATGGAAGGAGGTTTTCACTCAAAATCTCACGATACATGGCCCCATTCATTCTTTCCTTTACACGGATCAGTCGTCCTGGTCCCTTTGCAGAAAAATATCCCCAAAGCATGATGTTTCCACCCCCATGCTTCACAGTAGGTATGGTGTTCTTTGGATGCAACTCAGCATTCTTTGTCCTCCAAATACGACGAGTTGAGTTTTTACCAAAAAGTTATATTTTGGTTTCATCTGACCATATGACATTCTCCCAATCCTCTTCTGGATCATCCAAATGCACTCTAGCAAACTTCAGACGGGCCTGGACATGTACTGGCTTAAGCAGGGGGACACGTCTGGCACTGCAGGATTTGAGTCCCTGGCGGCGTAGTGTGTTACTGATGGTAGGCTTTGTTACTTTGGTCCCAGCTCTCTGCAGGTCATTCACTAGGTCCCCCCGTGTGGTTCTGGGATTTTTGCTCACCGTACTTGTGATCATTTTGACCCCACAGGGTGAGATCTTGCGTAGAGCCCCAGATCGAGGGAGATTATCAGTGGTCTTGTATGTCTTCCATTTCCTAATAATTGCTCCCACAGTTGATTTCTTCAAACCAAGCTGCTTACCTATTGCAGATTCAGTCTTCCCAGCCTGGTGCAGGTCTACACTTTTGTTTCAGGTGTCCTTTGACAGCTCTTTGGTCTTGGCCATAGTGGAGTTTGGAGTGTGACTGTTTGAGGTTGTGGACAGGTGTCTTTTATACTGATAACAAGTTCAAACAGGTGCCATTAATACAGGTAACGAGTGGAGGACAGAGGAGCCTCTTAAAGAAGAAGTTACAGGTCTGTGAGAGCCAGAAATCTTGCTTGTTTGTAGGTGACCAAATACTTATTTTCCACCATAATTTGCAAATAAATTCATAAAAAATCCTACAATGTGATTTTCTGGATTTTTTTTCCTCAATTTGTCTGTCATAGTTGACGTGTACCTATGATGAAAATTACAGGCCTCTCTCATCTTTTTAAGTGGGAGAACTTGCACAATTGGTGGCTGACTAAATACTTTTTTTCCCCACTGTACTTTTTTGCTGATCATTTTAAATGCATATGATGACTCAATTAATTGTTGTGGGCGTGTGCAGTATGCACATTTTATATTTATTTATTTAACCTTTATTTAACTAGGCAAGTCAGTTAAGAACAAATTCTTATTTACAATGACGGCTTACCGAAAGACAAAAGGCCTCCTGCAGGGACGGGGGCTAGGATTAAAAATAAAACACACGTCACGACAAGCTAGACACCACAACACTACATAAAGAGAGACCTAAGACAATAACACAGCATGGCAGCAACACATGACAACACAGCATGGTAGCAACACATGACAACAACACGGTAGCAACACAACATGGCAGCAGCACAACATGGTAGCAGCACAAAACATGGTACAAACATTATTGGGCACAGACAACAGCACAAAGGGCAAGAAGGTAGAGACAGCAATACATCACGCGAAGCAGCCACAAGTATCAGTAAGAATGTCCATGATTGAGTCTTTGAGATGGAGATAAAACTGTCCAGTTTGAGTGTTTTTTGCAGCTCGTTCCAGTCGCTAGCTGCAGCGAATTGAAAAGAGGAGCGACCCAGGAATGTGTGTGCTTTGGGGACCTTTAACAGGATGTGACTGGCAGAACGGATGTTGTATGTGGAGGATGAGGGCTGCAGTAGGTATCTCAGATAGGGGGGAGTGAGACCTAAGAGGGTTTAATAAACAACATAAGCATCAACCAGTGGGTCTTGCATCATGTAACAGAGATGTCCAGTTTACAGAGGAGTATAGAGTGCAGTGATGTGTCCTATAAGGAGCATTGGTGGCAAATCTGATGGCTAAATGGTAAAGAACATCTAGCCGCTCGAGAGCACCCTTACCTGCCGATCTATAAATTACGTCTCCGTAATTTAGCATGGGTAGGCTGGTCATCTGATTGAGGGTTCGTCTGGCAGCTGGGGTGAAATAGGAGTGATTATGATAGAGGAAACCAAGTCTAGATTCAACCTTAGCCTGCAGCTTGGATATGTGCTGAGAGAAGGACAGTGTACCGTCAAGCCATACTCCCAAGTACTTGTATGAGGTGACTACCTCAAGCTCTAAACCCTCAGAGGTAGTAATCACACCGGTGGGGAGAGGGGCATTCTTCTTACCGAACCACATTACCTTTGTTTTGGAGGTGTTCAGAAAAAGGTTAAGGGCAGAGAAAGCTTGTTGGACACTAAGAAAGCTTTATTGTAGAGCAATTAGCCCAAAATCCGGGGAGGGGCCAGCTGAGTATAAGACTGTATCATCTGCACATAAATGCATGAGAGAGCTTCCTACTGCCTGAGCTATGTTGTTGATGTAAATTGAAAAAAGCGTGGGGCCTAGGATCGAGCCTTGGGGTACTCCCTTAGTGACAGGCAGTGGCTGAGACAGCAGATGTTCTGACTTTATACACTGCACTCTTTGAGAGAAGTAGTTAGCAAACCAGGCCAAAAACCCCTCAGAGACACCAATACTCCTTAGCCGGCCCACAAGGATGGAATGGTCTACCGTATCAAAAGCTTTGGCCAAGTCAATAAAAATAGCAGCACAACATTGCTTAGAATCAAGGGCAATGGTGACATCATTTAGGACCTTTAAGTTGCAGTGACACATCCATAACCTGAGCAGAAACCAGATTGCATACCAGAGAGAATACTATAGACAAGAAAGCCAGTCAGTTGATTATTGACAAGTTTTTACAACACTTTTGAAAAACAAGGCAAAATAGAAATTGGCCTATAACAGTTAGGATCACATTGATCTCCCCCTTTAAATAAAGGACGCACAGTGGCTGACTTCCAAGCAATGGGAACCTCCCCAGAGAGGAGAGACAGGTTAAAAAGGTCAGAGATAGGCTTGGCGATGATAGGGGCTGCAACCTTAAAGAAGAAAGGGTCTAAACCATCTGACCCAGACATTGTTTTGGGGTCAAGTTTAAGGAGCTCCTTTAGCACCTCGGACTCAGTGACCGCCTGCAGGGAGAAACTTTGTAGTGTGGCAGGGGAAAAAGAGGGAGGAGCATCGAGGCTAGTTGCGTTAGAAGGGCTGGGAGATTAGGAAATGTTGGACGGGCAAGGAGGCATGGCTGAGTCAAATAGGAATCCTGATTTAATGAGGTGGTGATTAAAGAGCTCAGCCATGCGCTCCTTGTCAGTAACAACCACATCCTCAACATTAAGGGACATGGGCAGCTGTGAGGAGGAGGGTTTATTCTCCAGGTCTTTCACCGTTTTCCAGAACTTCTTGGGGTTAGACCCACAGAGAGAGAACTGTTCCTTAAAGTAACTAACTTTATCCTTCCAGATAGCCTGAGTGCACTTATTTCACATTTGCCTGAACGACAGCCAGTCAGCCTGAGTATGCGTGTGCCGAGCCTTTCGCCAAATGGAATTAATGACCCCAGAATCATCATTAACTTATAAGTTTAGGAAGCTGGTAGATACTGTCTGGCTCTGGCTCTTAGTTCCTCTTGGTGCTGAATTGACACCTGGTACAGTGCCTTGCAAAAGTATTCATCCCTCTTGGCGTTTTTCCTATTTTGTTGCATTACAACCTGTAATTTAAATTGACTTTTATTTGGATTTCATGTAATGGACATACATCAAATAGTCCAAATTGGTGAAGTGAAATGAAATAAATAACTTCTTTATTTTTATTTATTTTCAAAAATTTGTAAAAATAAATAACGGAAAAGTGGTGCGTGCATATGTATTCACCCCCTTTGCTATGAAGCCCCTAAATAAGATCTGGTGCAACCAATTACCTTCAGAAGTCACATAATTAGTTAAATAAAGTCCACCTGTGTGTAATCTAAGTGTCACAAGATCTGTCACATGATCTCAGTATATAGACACCTGTTCTGAAAGGCCCCAGAGTCTGCAACACCACTAAGCAAGGGGCACCACCAAGCAAGCAGCACCATGAAGACCAAGGAGCTCTCCAAACAGGTCAGGGAAGAAGTTGCGGAGAAGTACAGATCAGGGTTGGGTTATAAAAAAATATCAGAAACTTTGAACATCCCACGGAGCATGGAAAGAATATGTCACCACAACAAACCTGCCAAGAGAGGGCCGCCCACCAAAACCACTTTAAGCCAAACACTCCACAGAGCTGGGCTTTACGGAAGAGTGGCCAGAAAAAAGCCATTGCTTAAAGAAAAAAATAAACAAACACATTTGGTGTTCACCAAAAGGAATGTGGGAGACTCCCCAAACATATGGAAGAAGGTACTCTGGTCAGATGAGACTAAAATTGAGCTTTTTGGCCATCAAGGAAAATGCTAGGTCTGGCATTAAACCCAACACCATTAAACCCAACACCTCTCATCACCCCGAGAACACCACCCCCACAGTGAAGCACAGTTGCAGCATCATGCTGTGGGGATGTTTTTCATCGGCAGGAACTGGGAAACTGGTCAGAATTGAAGGAATGATGGATGACACTAAATACAGGGAAATTCTTGAGGGAAACCTGTTTCAGTCTTCCAGAGATTTGAGACTGTGACGGAGGTTCACCTTCCAGCAGGACAATGACCCTAAGCATACTGCTAAAGCAACACTTGAGTGTTTTAAAACATTTAAATGTCTTGGAATGGCCTAGTCAAAGCCCAGACCTCAATCCAATTCAGAATCTGCGGTATGACTTAAAGATTGCTGTACACCAGCAGAACCCATCCAACTTGAAGGAGCTGGAGCAGTTTTTCCTTGAAGAATGGGCAAAAATCCCAGTGGCTAGATGTGCCAAGCTTATAGGGACATACCCCAAGAGACTTGCAGCTGTAATTGCTGCAAAAGGTGGCTCTACAAAGTATTGACTTTGGGTGGGTGAATAGTTATGAACGCTCAAGTTTTCTCTATTTTTGTCTTATGTCTTGTTTGTTTCACAATAAAAAATATTTTGCATCTTCAAAGTGGTAGGCATGTTGTGTAAATCAAATGATACAAACCCCCCAAAAATCCATTTTAATTCCAGGTTGTAAGGCAACAAAATAGGAAAAATGCCAAGGGGGGTGAATACTTTCGCAAGCCACTGTATGTAAAGGACATAATCACAGAAAACGATGATACCATGGTATAATCATATTTCAACGTTCCAAAATCCGATGTTTCCAGCCGTTGGATAAACATCAAATATCACCCGGACACACAGAGAACTCTTCCCAAAAACACAACATAGGAGAGTGAGAAGTTATTTTACAGCTGAATTTTCATCAAAAGATGATAACAATCTATACAGTAGATTTTATTTAATGCTCTTCACCTAACGAACCAGTGTATTCAGACACACCAGAGTGAAAAAAGACACCAGCTATCTGGTTCAGATGTTTTTGTCTCCTCAATACAAAACTGTATAATTAAGATGAAACACTGTACAAAGCAGCATTTGTCACGACTTCCCCCGAAGCTGCCTCCTCTCCTGGTTCGGGCAGGCTTCGGTGTTCGTCGTCACCGGCCTTCTAGCCACTGCTGCTCCTCATCTCATCATTCCATTTGTTTTGTCTTGTTTATTACACACACCTGATTCATATCCCCTCATCAGTACTTGAATAAGTGTTCCCTCTGCCCCCTTTGTGTGTGATTGTTTATTGTGAGGAGAGTGTAGCTCGGTTAAGCTCTGTGTATTTTTTATTGCCGGGGTATTTTCCCCGTGTGCCTTGTTGGTTCCAGTGCACTGGACTGTTTTGGAGCATTACTGCATAGCTCTGTATTCCGGAATACATTCTGTTATTCTGTGATTTACCCTCCTGCGCCTGACTCCTTCAAATCACCCATGACAGCCTTTGTGATTCCAACTAGAGGTTAGTTCATTTGAAACAGACACCAACCCCGCCTAGATCTGAACAGCATGGTGAAAGCATCACACCAACCCCTCCTAGATCTCTGAACAGACACCTAGCAACAGGCCTAGCAACAGGCCTAGCAACAGGCAGTCTTCTGCTTAAACAGGTGTTTTCTAAAGACTAAACACAACTCTCAAGAAGAGAGAGTGCTATTCTCTGTCCGGCAACAGCTTGAAGACGCACAACGGACGGATAGAGAGAAAAATATATCAAAGAAAACACTACAACGTTTGATCAGTCAGCTGCTGGAGGAAAAGACAGGGAGAGAAGAAGAGAAGAAGAGAAAAGAAGAGAGATGGAGAAAAGGGATGCGAGGGAGAGGGAGAAGAGGTGGAGGAGGGGGAGAAGAGGAGAGGGAGAGGAGGTGGAGGAGAGGGAGAGGAGGTGGAGGAGAGGGAGAGGAGGTGGAGGAGAGGGAGAGGAGGTGGAGGAGAGGGAGAAGAGGTGGAGGAGAGGGAGAAGAGGTGGAGGAGAGGGAGAGGAGGTGGAGGAGAGGGAGAGGAGGAAATGGTTGATTATACTTTAAAGTGATAAGTCCAGCATGGATTGATATTTAGATTAGAAAAGGACAGTTGGTGGAAATCCTAACTGCTATCAGAATAAGATGCTGCTTTTGGACATAACATTTTTAACATTTTCAAATCAGGAAAAACTCATCTTTTATTAACCTACAAATACTAAAAGAAATGACGACATTTTTGGATGGGAAATAACAAATGGAAACATGGCTAGACAATACAGCACCAAATAAACTAGGTACAAAATAACATTTAAATAAAATATGAGATCACATTTACACAGTGGGTGACAAAACATAACTCTGTGACACTTTGACACTTTTAAACTGACACAGAACAAAATATAATTAGGGTCAAGAAGAAATGCAAAATGTACAAACACATTTACATTTGACATTTTAGTCATTTAGCAGACGCTCTTATCCAGAGCGACTTACAGTTAGTGAGTGCATACATTTTTCATACTGGCCCCCCGTGGGAATCGAACCCACAACCCTGGCATTGCAAGCGCCATGCTCTACCAACTGAGCTACAAAATATAAATACATTATTTAAATTATCACTTTATACAGAACTCCCCCTTTTGTTTCCAAATCCGTGCTTCTCATTTTTGCAAAGTATACAGTAGATGATGAGAGCTTGACAATGCAGTGAAATTACCATCTGTGTCGAGAGCTGCCTTTAGACATATTAATGTTAAAGTATAACTTTGGTAAAACAAAGTAAAATAAATCCAATCATAAACCCATCATTTAGATATTTATACACACAAATATATTACATAAATAGTACTTATAATCTGATATTTTATAAAATGTGTTTTCTGAATGAAACTAAAAGGGAATTACACATCTCTGATTCAATTTCTGTGATAAGTTAGCATCAAAACATTTTTTCAAAATTGTAGAAGTTATCTTTCAGCTCAGTCTGTTTTAATCCTTTAAAGGGGCATTCCGCAGTTGAATCAATAACACAATATTTTCCCCACCACTGTTTCAGTAAAATGCTGAGAGATGGAGAAATGTAACCACTCTCAAATTCATAGACATGGCTATGGATGCAAGTACTGACCATCCATGATATGGAAATTATAATCTTATCCGTGTTTTGAGGCTATACATTGTTTGTTTACAGTTACTAAATGTAAACTGATACAAGACAGCTTTGTTACAACCCTTCTTAACTCCTATCCAGTCATGTTAGAGCTATCCACTCACACAAACCCTTACAGCCAATCATCTTCAGTGTTGTTTGTATGTGTTACAGTCTGTAAGAAGGCACACAAAAGATCAAACTTAAACATCATACCAATAAATACGCAGAAAACATAAATAAATGCTTTTGTCATGAGGTCAGTCATATTGTCACTGAATTGTTGTGTGGACAGGGTCATGAGATCATAAATATTATCACTCAATTGTGGTGTGGACAGGGTCATGAGACATCTTACAGTCTTTCGTCAATTCCATTAAATAAAATTCAGTTCAATTCAGTTCAATTCAGTTCAATTGAATTCAAATAACTTTATTATTCGACTCCAATTTTTTATATTTTTGTCCTCTTCTTCTCCTTCTTCCTTCCAATGAGATTCTTTCTAGAAAGGCCCGAGTTTAACAAGGCTTCCTTTTTGAGTTCAGTGCTCTGTTCAGGTCCAGAGGGTTGGAGTGTGAGACAGAGACACGTCAGACATGTTCTCTCCCTGTCAACATTCCCAAATCCTCAACGTTCACAGATCTTCTACATGGATGGAACAATCATCCCGGGAATCACTGTTCGTGGGAAGAGAGGAACGGGAGCAAGACAGAGACAGAGACAGAGACAGAGACAGAGACAGAGACAGAGACAGAGACAGAGACACAGAAGAGAGAGAGAGAGAGAGAGAGAGAGAGAGAGAGAGAGAGAGATAGAGATAGAGATAGAGGTAGAGAGACAGGTACAGAGAGAGAGAGGTAGAGGGAGAGAGGGAGAGAGAGAGAGAGAGAGAGCGAGAGAGGGAGAGATAGACAGAGAGAGAGAGGTAGAGAGAGCAAGAGAGAGAGATAGAGAGAGAGATAGAGATAGAGAGAGAGAGAGAGAGAGAGAGAGAGAGAGAGAGAGAGAGAGAGAGAGAGAGAGAGAGAGAGAGAGAGAGAGAGAGAGAGAGAGATAGAGAGACAGGTACAGAGAGAGAGAGGTAGAGGGAGAGAGAGAGAGAGCGAGAGAGAGCGAGAGAGAGAGAGATAGACAGAGAGATAGAGGGAGAGAGAGCGAGAGAGAGAGATAGAGGGAGAGGGAGAGAGAGAGAGAGAGAGAGAGGTTAGTCTGTGTTTCATCTGTTATGTGAATATATTTAGATTGGAGTCATGACTGTGGTATTGAAGTGACTGGTATTATAGATGAAGAAAATAGTCAGTTGGTTTTCTAGATAAAACAGTTTTCTTCTAATCAAACTCTCCCCTTAACTTCCTTAATGCTACCTCTCACTGACTGCCTTTTTTCTCTCCCTCCCCTGCTCACACCCCCTAGCCCCCTCCTCACCCCTGTTCTCCTTCCCCCTCCTCCCCCTCCCCTCCCCCCTTGACACAGAGGCCACATCCTCATTCCCCCTCCCCCTCTACACTGAGACCACCACAGAGGGAATATTTCATACATCATTTTGACCCTGTATTGATTACTGTTCCACTCCAATCCACACATTCTCTGCTTATGTCCTAAGTGTCTCCAGCTCTGTTGGATTAATGAAGGAACAGTCTGTGTGTGTTTTGTGTGTCTGAGCAGCAGACCGATGGCCAGGTCACTGTGGTCAGCTGTCATCAACATCAACATGAGGGGGAGAGAGGGAGAGAGGGAGAGAGGAAGAGAGGAAGAGAGAGAGAGAGGAATAGAGGGAGAGAGGGAGAGAGGAAGAGAGGGAGAGAGGGAGAGATGGAGAGATGGAGAGAGGAAGAGAGGGAGAGGAAGAGAGGAAGAGAGGAAGAGAGGGAGAGAGGGAGAGAGGGAGAGAGGGAGAGAGGGAGAGATGGAGAGAAGAAGAGAGGGAGAGATGGAGAGAGGGAGAGATGGAGAGAGGGAGAGAGGAAGAGAGGGAGTGATGGAGAGAGGAAGAGAGGGAGGGAGGAAGAAAGGGAGAGAGGAAGAGAGGGACAGAGGAAGAGAGGGACAGAAGGAGAGATGGAGAGATGGAGAGAGGGAGAGAGGAAGAGAGGGAGAGATGGAGAGAGGAAGAGAGGGAGAGAGGAAGAAAGGGATAGAGGAAGAGAGGGAGAGGGAGAGAGGGAGAGAGGAAGAGAGGGACAGAGGGACAGAAGGAGAGATGGAGAGAGGGAGAGATGGAGAGAGGAAGAGAGGGAGAGATGGAGAGAGGGAGAGAGGAAGAGAGGGAGAGATGGAGAGAGGGAGAGAGGGAGAGATGGAGAGAGGAAGAGAGGGAGAGAGGAAGAGACCTTATGGCAGACTAAAGCATTAGATACACCTTATGGTAGACTAAAGCAGTAGATAGACCTTATGGTAGACTAAAGCAGTAGATAGACATTATGGTAGAGAGGAAGAGAGGGAGAGGGAGAGAGGAAGAGAGGGAGAGGGAGAGACGGAGAGAGGAAGAGAGGGAGAGAGGGAGAGAGGGAGAGAGGAAGAGGGTGAAATGGAGAGATGGAGAGGGAGAGAGGGAGAGAGGGAGAGAGGGAGAGAGGGAGAGAGGAAGAGAGGGAGAGAGGGAGAGAGGGAGAGAGGTACAGAGGGAGAGAGGGAGAGAGGGAGAGACCTTATGGCAGACTAAAGCAGTAGATACACCT
This sequence comes from Coregonus lavaretus, assembly GCF_964263955.1. Classification (NCBI taxonomy): domain Eukaryota; kingdom Metazoa; phylum Chordata; class Actinopteri; order Salmoniformes; family Salmonidae; genus Coregonus; species Coregonus lavaretus. The sequence goes on along the minus strand of NW_028156940.1, from coordinate 10,530 downwards.
TATGGTAGACTAAAGCAGTAGATAGACCTTATGGTAGACTAAAGCAGTAGATAGACATTATGGTAGACTAAAGCTATAGATATACATTATGGTAGACTAAAGCAGTAGATAACCTTATGGTAGACTAAAGCAGTAGATAGACATTATGGTAGACTAAAGCAGTACATAGACCTTATCGTAGACTAAAGCAGTAGATAGACCTTATGGTAGACTAAAGCAGTAGATAGACCTTATGGTAGACTAAAGCAGTAGATAGACATTATGGTAGACTAAAGCAGTAGATAGACATTATGGTAAACTAAAGCAGTACATAGACCTTATCGTAGACTAAAGCAGTAGATAGACCTTATGGTAGACTAAAGCAGTAGATAGACCTTATGGTAGACTAAAGCAGTAGATAGACCTTATGGTAGACTAAAGCAGTAGATAGACATTATGGTAGACTAAAGCAGTAGATAGACATTATGGTAGACTAAAGCAGTAGATAGACCTTATGGTAGACTAAAGCAGTAGATAGACATTATGTTAGACTAAAGCAGTACATAGACCTTATCGTAGACTAAAGCAGTAGATAGACCTTATGGTAGACTAAAGCAGTAGATTGACATTATGTTAGACTAAAGCAGTACATAGACCTTATCGTAGACTAAAGCAGTGGTTGGATCTTATGGCAGACTAAAGCAGTGGTTGGATCTTATGGCAGACTAAAGCAGTGGTTGGACCTTATGGCAGACTAAAGCAGTGGTTCCCACATGTTTCACTGTTTCCCTGCTGTGACCAACCTAAAGGATTTAGGGGTTTTTCTTATGATCCACAAAGTCAACACAACAGGCCTCTCTGTAGTGCAAAAACTATTAAGCTATTTTCAGCTATCTTAGTATTAGCCGCAACACACCACTCGATCCCTCTCATCATGTGAGAAACAACTGGACTAGAGGAAGACAAATAAAAAGGAAACCCTGTGGAGATGGAATGATGGAGGATGGAGTGAACCAATATCTTCTACAGAAAACCATGAGAGGGAGGAGAAGAGAAGGATGGATGGGTGATTAAATGGAGAGAGAGAGAGAGAGAGAGAGAGAGAGAGAGAGAGAGAGAGAGAGAGAGAGAGAGAGAGAGAGAGAGACAGAGAGAGAGAGAGAGAGAGAGAGAGAGAGAGAGAGAGAGAGAGAGAGAGAGAGAGAGAGAGAGAGAGAGAGAGAGAGAGAGAGAGAGAGAGAGAGAGCTGACGTACTTCAGGAGAAGGACAGACCCTGAAGAGAGCTGGAGGAGGAGTACTTGCTAGAGTCCACAAAAGACTGATCTACTGGAAGGGAGGAAGAGAGGGAGATAGAAAGAGGGGGAGGCCGAGAAGGAAGAAGAAGGAGAAGAAGGAGAAGAAGAAGAAGAAGAAGAAGAAGAAGAAGAAGAAGAAGAAGAAGAAGAAGAAGAAGAAGAAGAAGAAGAGGGAGACGAGGGTAAAGAAAACAACAATATTATTATAAACGGGGATGGGGGTATCGAGAGAGGTATAGAGTTGGCTTGACTAGCTAACTCACCAACAGGCCATAGACTAATTGCCCAACTGTCCATAGACTAATTGGCTAACTGTCCATCAACTAATTACTGCCTCGCTAACATGTGGCGGCAGGTAGCTTAGTGGTTAAGAGCGTTTTGCCAGTAACCGAAAGGTCGCTGGTTCTAATCTCCAAGCCAACTAGGTGAAAAATCTGTCGATCTGCCCTTGAGCAAGGCACTTAACCCTAATTGCTCCTGTAAGTCGCTCTGGATAAGAGCGTCTGCTAAATGACTAAAATGTAAATGTAATGTGAACTAGCCAACAAGCTAAGTAGCCAACATGCTAACTAGCCAACATGCTAGCTCACCTTGCAGTCCGTTAGCAATAGCGCTGGTGCAGGTGAGTGGAGGGGAGGTCTGCGGCCGTACAACAGGGGCGAAGGCGCTCTTCTGTTTGACCGCAGCAGACACCATGTTGGCCGGAGAGAAGGAGAAGATGCCTGAAGAACTACTGCAGTTGGAGGGAAGATTGGTGGAGGAGGCCATGGTGGGACTGGAGGGAACGACTGGAAGAGAGAGAGAGAGGAGGAGGAGGGAGAGGTGGGAGAGAGAGAGGGTGGGGGAAGAGAAGGTGGAAATAAAGATGGAAAGGGGAGAGAGAGTGGGATTGAGGGGGAGGACAGGAAAGAAAGGAGGAACAAGGAGGATAGAGACAGGGTTAGAGAGAGGGACGGGAACAGAGGGGGAGGCGAGAGGAACAGAAGGGGACTGGTCAACGGATGACAACAAGAGGGATAACAGGACTCAGTTCAGCTGTTATTGGTCTTACACACAACAGGACTCAGTTCAGCTGTTATTGGTCTTACACACAACAGGACTCAGTTCAGCTGTTATTGGTCTTACACACAACAGGACTCAGTTCAGCTGTTATTGGTCTTACACACAACAGGACTCAGTTCAGCTGTTATTGATCTTACAGACTCAGTTCAGCTGTTATTGGTCTTACACACAACAGGACTCAGTTCAGCTGTTATTGGTCTTACACACAACAGGACTCAGTTCAGCTGTTATTGGTCTTACACACAACAGGACTCAGTTCAGCTGTTATTGATCTTACAGACTCAGTTCAGCTGTTATTGATCTTACAGACTCAGTTTAGCTGTTATTGATCTTACAGACTCAGTTTAGCTGTTATTGATCTTACAGACAACAGGACTCAGTTTAGCTGTTATAGATCTTACAGACTCAGTTTAGCTGTTATTGATCTTATAGACAACAAGACTCAGTTGAGTTGTTATTGATCTTACAGACAACCCAGCAAACCGGGAACATTCCCAGAACATTAGCTAAGATTCCCATTAGTTAGGGCTTTATCTAACAATTAGGATGATAACAATTGTATTCATTTTTTAAATGTTTTAAATGAAATATCCTTGTAATATTCTCCTAACATTCACTAAAATGTTGTGCACAACATATGTAACAACCACTACAGAACATTCCCCAAAAGTTGTCATTAGGTTTCCAGGTAATGTAATAACACAATGTACCAGTAATGTTTTCCCAGCAAACCAAAATTGGTTCTGTGAAAGTTCCTAGAACATTAGCTAGGTTGTGGTAAATATTCTTAGAACACAAAAACTGTCCAGTCATGGTGATGATTATACGTTTGTATAAAACATTCGACTGATGTGCCAAGAACGTTTCCAGAACACATTTAGTCTGTTCTTTAAAGGTTCCCAGAATGTTCCATTAGGTTGTGGGAACAGCCTGGTGGGAACATTGTGGGGACATCACAAAAGATATGTTCCCAAAACACAAAAAACTGTCCAGTTATGCGGTTGATTCCACACTGCTCTGAGTTCTTTAAAGGTTCCCAGAACATTTAATTAGGTTGTGGGAACAGTGTGGATACATTACAAGAGATAGGTTCCCATAACACATAATATGCTCAGTTACATTTTATAGGTCTGCCCATCCTGACAAACCCTCACCACTACCACGTAAAGTCATAAGCTCCGTCCCAAATGGCACCCTATATAGTGCACTAGTTTTGACCAAGGCACACAGGGCTCTGATCAAAAGTAGCGCAGTATATAGGGAATAGAGTGCCATTTGGAACAGAGCCATAATCCACTTAAGGGGATCTAACAAATCAATTAATGACAATTGGAAGTACTAAGCCGGCCAGCAGGAAGGCATTGATCAAAAGTGTCTGCGTAGTGTGTGTGTATGTCTGTGTGTGTGTGCGTGTGTGTGTGTGCATGCATGCGTGTGTCTCTTTGTGTGTGTGTGTTTGATTGAAAGTGTCTGCTGTCATCGCTGGGCTGTTTGAGCATGTTAAAATACGTGTTAACATCCAAGGGAATCAAAGAGCTGGAATTGAATTGCTTCTCCTGCAATTAGTTTATTGATTTAATTAAGCGTCTTTAATGTAAGGGGGAGGAGGAGAGAGAATGAGAACAGCCATTATAGACAGTCGTGGGAGGAGGAGAGAGAATGAGAACAGCCATTATAGACAGTCGTGGGAGGAGGAGAGAGAATGAGAACAGCCATTATAGACAGTCGTGGGAGGAGGAGAGAGAATGAGAACAGCCATTATAGACAGTCGTGGGAGGAGGAGAGAGAATGAGAACAGCCATTATAGACAGTCGTGGGAGGAGGAGAGAGAATGAGAACAGCCATTATAGACAGTCGTGGGAGGAGGAGAGAGAATGAGAACAGCCATTATAGACAGTCGTGGGAGGAGGAGAGAGAATGAGAACCGCCATTATAGACAGTCTGTTCTAACACACCGATAAAGGGTGCTCTTAAAGAAACCAATGGTCTTTCACCGCCCCTTTCTTTTTCATTGAGCTTTTCTCTCTTCTATACTTCTCTCTCTCTTTTGGCAATATATCTTTCTTAAATCCATTGCTATTGCTTTCGTGAGGTATAGGCATTTATCGTAGGGCATTGGATGTAGGGCGCAGGGTATAATGTGGAGGGTTTAGTGTGTTACTCACTGGCGTAGGGTATAGCGTGGAAGGTTTCTTGTGGCACTCAATGTTATAGGGTACATAGTGTGGAGGGTTTAGTGTGTAGTGTGGACAGTGTAGTGTGGTACTCACTAGCGTAGGGTGAGTTGGCGGCTGACCCGTTGAGGAAGTTGGGTGAGGTTCCTAGTGTGGTCATGCCAGAGTTAGTGTAGCCGTTCATGCTAGTGGAAACAGAGCTGTAGCTGGTCTGCTGTGGTGTGGTGCTGGGGACATAACCATGAGGAGATACACTGCTGCTACTCCTACTGTAACCTAGAGGGAGAGAGGGAGAGGAGAGACAGGGGGAGTCAGGGGAGAGAGGGAGAGAGGGGAGGAGAGAGAGCGAGAGAGGAGGGGGGAGAGAGTAATATAGAGAGGAGGTAGGGTTGGGGGGGGGGGGGGGAGAGATAGGAGAGAGAGAGAAATTAAGAAAGAGAGAGATAAATAAAGAGAAATCAATAGAAAGAGAGAGACTGAGACAAAAATATAATTATGTTTTGATACATTACACTAAACTATGTAACTTCCTGTTTCCTGTGTTTTGGCTCACCCTGATTGGCTATCTGTGTGACCTCTGACCCGGGGAAGGAGTTGACGGCCATCATGCCGGCGTGGACGGAGCCGCTGCCCAGCCCGGTCAGCTGGTTGTGGCCGCGTGGCACTGTTGTATACAACGCCTCTGCCATGTCTGCTGCCCGCTTCAGAATCATCTCCTGACAGAGAGAGAGAGAGACATGTTAGAACGGCTTGGTCATATAACGGAATAGAAAATAATAGAATGGGGCCTCCTGAGTGGCGCAGCGGTCTAAGGCACTGCATCGCTAGAGACGTCACTACAGAACCGGGTTCGATCCCGGGCTGTATCACAACTGGCCGTGATCGGGAGTCCAATAGGGCGGTGCACAATTGGCCCAGCGTCGTCCGGTTTAGGGGAGGGTTTGGCCGGGGGGGCTTTACTTGGCTCATCGCGCTCTAGCGTCTCCTTGTGGTGGGCTGGGGACCTGCAGGCTGACCTCGGTCGTCGGGTGAACAGTGTTTCCTCCGACACATTGGTGCGACTGGCTTCCGGGTTAAGCGGGCTGGTGTGAAGAACCGCGGTTTGGCGGATCATGTTTCGGAGGATGCATGACTTGACCTTCGCCTCCCGAGCCCTTTGGGGAGTTGCAGCGATGAGACAAGATCGAAATTGGGGAGAAAAAATATAATTAAATGCAATAGAGTCTTTCTATAAGGCTGAGGGTTCTTTTTTTGCTAACTCCCTCTCTCAAAGAGTGCAATGTGTAAAGTCAGAATATCTGCCGTCTCAGCCACTGCCTGTCACCAAGGGAGTACCCCAAGGCTTGATCCTTGGCCCCACGCTCTTCTCAATTTACACCAACAACATAGCTCAGGCGGTAGGAAGCTCTCTCACCTATTTATATGCAGATGATACAGTCTTATACTCAGCTGGCCCCTCCCCAGATTTTGTGTTAAACGCTTTACAACAACGCTTTCTTAGTGTCCAACAAACTTTCTCTGCCCGTAACCTAGTCCCCCCCCCCCCCCCCCCCCCCCCCACCCCACCAGTGTGATTACTACCTCTGAGGGTTTAGAGCTTGAGGTAGTCACCTCATACAAGTACTTGGGAGTATGGCTAGACGGTACACTGTCCTTCTCTCAGCACATATCAAAGCTGCAGGCTAAGGTTAAATCTAGACTTGGTTTCCTCTACCGTAATCACTCCTCTTTCACCCCAGCTGCCAAACTAACCCTGATTCAGATGACCATCCTACCCATGCTCGATCACGGAGACGTAATTTATAGATCGGCAGGTAAGGGTGCTTTCGAGCGGCTAGATGTTCTATACCATTCAGCCATCAGATTTGCCATCAATGCTCCTTATCGGACACATCACTGCACTCTATACTCCTCTGTAAACTGGACATCTCTGTTACATGACGCAAGACCCACTGGTTGATGCTTATGTTGTCATGTTGTGTTGCTACCATGCTGTGTTGTTGTCTTAGGTCTCTCTTTATGTAGTGTTGTGTTGTCTCTATTGTTGTGATGTGTGTTTGGTCCTATATTTTAATTAGAAATCCTAGCCCCCGTCCCCGCGGGAGGCCTTTTGCCTCTTGGTAGGCAGTCATTGTAAATAATAATTTGTTCTTAATTGACTTGCCTAGTTAAATAAAGGTTAAATAAAAATACATAAAAATAAAAAAAAGATACTGAGAGGAGGGAGAGGCAAAACATGGTTATTAGATTAATAAAATGTTTTCTGTCCTCCCCCTCACTTCCCCCATACTGTCCCTTCTCCACCTCCACTCCTCCCACTGTCAGCGTGAGGGATGGGGATCTGTGTTTTTGCATGTGTGGGAACATTTTGTGTGTGTGTCTCACCTGGTTGTTGTGTGGCATCCCGTACAGCGCTTCTACCAAGTCTGCCGCTCTCTTTAGAATGACTTCCTGTGGAGGAGGAGAGAAGAAGAGAAGGAGAGGAGGAGGGGGTGAATACGGAACTCTTCACAGAGCTCCATTTTATTACACATTGTGCTATGAATGCAGGATTGAGGGATGGAAAGAAAGAGAGAGAGAAAGAGAGAAATGTGCAGGTCCCAACCACTGGTTATTATCTAGGCAGTACGCGAAAGAGAGAGAGAGAGAGAGAGAGAGAGAGAGAAAGAGAGAGTCTTCCTCTGAATAAAACATGAGTCTCTCTCATTCAACCATCAACAAGCAATCCTGTCTACATCTCCCCTCAGACTAACCTCTCAAAGGATCACCCATCAATTTGACACTACACAGCCTGCCTATGACACTACACAGCCTGCCTATGACACTTCACAGCCTGCCTATGACACTACACAGACTGCCTATGACACTACACAGCCTGCCTATGACAGTCTGTCTATACCTGTAATAGTCTGTCATCTGTAGTACCCCAATCTCTGCCCTGTGATTATCCTATCAACCCTAAAACAATATACACAAACAGTGTATGTAAAACCCTTTTTAAAAATGAATGTGCCGGAGGTGCGACAACCAGGAAATTGCTCTCCCCTCCTGAGTGAGTCAAATTGCGCTCTCTCTCTCTCTCTCACTCACACACTGTGTTCTCGCCCAGTCTGTGTCAAGTGTGTGTTTCGCTGTGAACATGCACGGAGCGTTTGTGCTCTCACTCCGACACACTGCCTTTCAATCAGCCCCCTGAACACACACACACAGACACACACACGCTTGCAGGACATGCCAGGAGGGTCAGCAAAGCAATAAAGAGTGTGAAGTGCTGTCAAAGGTGCTAGATTCACTCAATAATGCGAGTTCTGCTTCTGTGTTACCCTCCCATTACTAGATGTATACAAGAGAGAGGGGGAGAGGGAGAGGGGGAAGGAGAGAGAGGGAGAGAGAATGAGATATGTATGGGAGGGGGAAAAAAGGGAGACCGAAACAGAGAGACAGAGCGGGGGGGAGATAGAGAACAGAGTCCTATCTCGTCAGTCCGCTCTAGGTGATTGAGAGACATGGGGTCCCAGGGAAGGTAAGTGGATCTTTAGTATGTATGCTCTCTCCTCTCCTCTCCTCTCCTCTCCTCTCCTCTCCTCTCCTCTCCTCTCCTCTCCTCTCCTCTCCTCTCCTCTCCTTTCTCTCTCCTCTCCTCCCATTCCCTTCTTTGCCTCCCAGGGATGACTAGATGGACGGATGGAGGGAAGAGAGGAGGAGGAGGGGAAATGAGGGGAAGAGTATTAGGACACAAACAGAACCCCCACTGTGAGCTGTAAAGAGGAGAGCACCACTCCCTCCTTCCATCTCTTCATCTCAGTTTCTTCATCCCCTACGTCTGTCTTCCCATCTCTCTTTCTCCTTTGCTCTCTGTCCCTCTCTCTCTTCATCCCTCCCTCCCTCTCTTGCTTTCTTCTCATCCCCTGTTCTGTCTGTTTAGTCCTGGAGTCTGTTGAATTAGTAAAGTGATTATGAGGACTGGGGTCCAGAGTCACTCTAAAGATAATCACAGAAATGTTGTTAGCTGCTCTGTGTCCATAGATAGTACCGCTTACCGTAAAACATTTCCTGGACTGTGTGTGTGTGTGTGCGTGCATATGGTGTATGTGTGTGTGTGTGTGTGTGTGTGTGTGTGTGTGTGTGTGTGCAGGGACTCTTCCTGTAAAGGCTGTGAGGGCCTGATGTAAACAGGAAGGGAACCTGATCCAGACCTCTGGCCTGCTGTCGTCTGGCGGTCAACGGAATCATTAGCCACACCAGATGGAACCTACAGGAGCCAGACGGAACCTTGACAAACCAGACGGAACCTAGCCACCAGACAGATGGAATTTAAGGAGGGAAGATTCATTTAAGACCCCTTTTTAAGCAATGATAAGTTGGGGGGACACCTGAGTCAGTGATACAGGAGACAAGTTAAGTTAACATTGTGTCTATGTCCAAATGACACCCTATTCCCTATTTAGTGCGCTACTTTTGATCCATAGGACTATTTTCAAAAGTAGTGCAATATATAAGGAATAGGGTACCATTTGGTACACATTTCTTGTTTCTCTGCAGTGATTAAGTCCAGTTGTTGAGAGAAGCGAGGTCAACAATAAATTGTTATTATCTCAATAAAGACTCAGATCAATAGAGGTGAAATGAACAACCAGACCTGCCTGCTACCAACTTCCTAGCTACCTACCAGTGGAGGCTGCTGAGGGGAGGACGGCTCATAATAATGGCTGGAACGGAGCAAATGGAATGTCATTAAACACCTGGAAACCATGTTTGATGTATTTGATACCATTCTACCTATTCCACTCCAGTCATTACCACAAGCCCGTCCGTCCCATTTAAGGTACAACCCAACCTCCTGTTCTACCTACATACCTACCTACCTACCTACCTACCTACCTACCTACCTACCTACCTACCTACCTACCTACCTACCTACCTACCTACCACTGTTCATTTATTGGAGGAAGGAAAGAGAGGGGGAGGGAGGGAGAGGGGGATGTAGAGAGAGAAATATATAGAGAGCGAGAGAGCGAGAGTGAAGGGGAGGAGATACAGGGGGTTGTTAGTCTAAAGATCAGGGGCCGTATGTATCAAGCGTTTCAGTAGGAGTGCTGATTTGTTCCACAGACCTCACCACCAGACATGACCCAGAGTGAAGGAGAGGTGATTTCTCTCTTAACCTCCTACACCTGTTCGCTCTCCCCTCCCCCGCTGTCTCTCAGTGCTGAACGACCAATCAAGCCCAGCACACTGTGTGTGTGGCCAGTAATAACGGCCAGCTGGGCAGTTCTTCCATCCACTGACCCCCCAGCTCACTGACTGAACCATGATGGATCACCTATATACCTCTCCTCCCCCTTGTCCTCCCCCCTCCTCAACTCAGTTTTTCACAATTCCTGACATTTAATCCTATTAAAAATTCCCTGTTTCGGGTAGCCTTACACAAGCTTCCCACAATAAGTTGGGTGAATTTTGGTCCATTTCTCCTGACAGAGCTGGTGTAACTGAGTCAGGTTTGTAGGCCTCCTTGCTCGCACACGCTTTTTTAGTTCTGCCCACAAATGTTCTATAGGATTGAGGTCATGGCTTTGTGATGGCCACTCCAATACCTTGACTTTGTTGTCCTTAAGCCATTTTGCCACATCTTTGGAAATATGCTTGGGGTCATTGTCCATTTGGAAGACCCATTTGCGACCAAGCTTTAACTTCCTGACTGATGTCTTGAGATGTTGCTTCAACATATCCACATAATTTTCCTTCCTCATGATGCCATCTATTTTGTGAAGTGCACCAGTCCCTCCTGCAGCAAAGCACCCCCACAGCATGATGCTGCCACCCCGTGCTTCACGGTTGGGATGGTGTTCTTTGGCTTGCAAGCACCCCCCTTTTCCTCCAAACATAACAATGGTCATTATGGCCAAACAGTTCTATTTTTGTTTCATCAGACCAGAGGACATTTGTCCAAAAAGTACAAGCTTTGTCCCCATGTGCAGTTGCAAACCGTAGTGTGGCTTTATTATGGCGGTTTTGGAGC
>NW_028156941.1:0-1000 GCF_964263955.1 Coregonus lavaretus | reverse complement strand
CCAGATTTAGGCTTCATCTGTGTCCGGGAAACCACCCCAATATGTTTTGAACTAGAAATGCAATTGAAATGTTAGTGCACTACATTTACATTTACATTTTAGTTATTTAGCAGACGCTCTTATCCAGAGCGACTTACAGGAGCAATTAGGGTTAAGTGCCTTGCTCAAGGGCACATCGACAGATTTTTCACCTAGTCGGCTCGGGGATTAGAACCAGCGACCTTTCGGTTACTGGCACTACGCTCTTAACCACTAAGCTACCTGCCGCCCACTAAATTATAACACTACGTAGTCTACACACCACTTTACACATTGTGAAATCCCTATTACAATTTAATGAGCCACGCTGCTAAGATGTAGTCTACACACTGCTTTACACGTTGTGAAATGACAACTACATTTTAATGGGCCACGCTGCTAAAGAGGCTAGAATATATTAAAATAAAATATGATGGAAAACGTCTCATTGTGTAATTTGCAGGAAACATCAGGACAGAAGACATGGGAAACTAGAGCGTCATTAAACATCAATGACATTCTTCATCAATGAGAAAACATGTCTGGCTTTAATGTCAAGCTATGTTACTGTGTGCGTGCACTGCAGCCTATCCAGGCCTGATATTGGAGAGTGAACGCTTACAGCAAACATGCTGGTACACGTGATGTGTTATTGGCTGCCTGCAGGGCTCAGAGTAGGAACACTGAGTCTCTCCAGGACTGGTTGGATGGCTGCTAGCTAGTCGTCTTTGATGTCTCAGCCAGAACTCTTAGTTCACTGATCTAGGATCAAATCAAATCAAATCAAATCAAATTTTATTGGTCACATGCGCCGAATACAACAGGTGCAGACATTACAGTGAAATGCTTACTTACAGCCCTTAACCAACAGTGCATTTATTTTAAACAAAAAAGTAAGAATAAAACAACAACAAAAAAGTGTTGAGAAAAAAAAGAGCAGAAGTAAAAAATAAAGTGACAGTAGGGAGGCTATATATACAAT
>NW_028156942.1:0-32797 GCF_964263955.1 Coregonus lavaretus | reverse complement strand
AGTCAGGGTAAGTACTGCAGCTAGCTAGCTGATCTCTTACACATGAGGAGAGACAGGAAACAGATCCTAGACTGGCAAGGCATTCCAGATTCTAGACTGGTAAAACATTCCAGATTCTAGACTGGTAAGACATTCCAGATTCTAGACTGGTAAGGCATTCCAGATTCTAGACTGGTAAGGCATTCCAGATTCTAGACTGGTAAGGCATTCCAGATCCTAGACTGGTAAGGTATTCCAGATTCTAGACTGGCAAGGCATTCCAGATTCTAGACTGGTAAAGCATTCCAGATTCTAGACTGGCAAGGCATTCCAGATTCTAGACTGGCAAGGCATCCCAGATTATAGACTGGTAAAGCATTCTAGATTCTAGACTGGCAAGGCATTCCAGATTCTAGACTGGTAAAGCACTCCAGATTCTAGACTGGTTAGGCATTCCCGATTCTTGACAGGTAAAGCATTCCAGATTCTGGACTGGCAAGGCATCCCAGATTATAGACTGGTAAAGCATTCCAGATTCTAGACTGGCAAAGCATTCCAGATTCTAGACGGGTAAGGCATTCTAGATTATAGACTGGTAAAGCATTCTAGATTATAGACTGGCAAGGCATCCCAGATTATAGACTGGTAAAGCATTCCAGATTATAGACTGGTAAAGCATTCCAGATTCTAGACGGGTAAGGCATTCTAGATTATAGACTGGCAAGGCATCCCAGATTATAGACTGGTAAAGCATTCCAGATTATAGACTGGTAAAGCATTCCAGATTCTAGACTGGCAAGGCATTCCAGATTCTAGACTGGCAAGGCATTCCAGATTCTAGACTGGCAAGGCATTCCAGATTTTAGTAGACATCTAGTGTTACCAGCTAGGAGGGGATCACTTACAGGAAAGGAAGAGAGAGGGGAGGGGAAGGGAGGAGGTACGAAGTGTGTGTTGCTGTAACAGTGAGATGTGGGAGGGAGGAGTTATGAGACATTAAGCATGTGTTCTGGTGACTGTACACTGCTCTGTCGTCAGCTGGTTTCACATGACTGTTGATGTCATTATCAACTCAGGGTGGAAGACACTGGTGAGGCGCTCAGGAACACAGAACATCAGAGAAGACAGGGGCCACATATCACACACACATCAGAGAAAGAGGGAGCAGAACAGAGACTCATTGAGATGGAGGTAGAGAGGGGAGAGAGGGAGGTAGAGGGAGGTAGAGGGGAAGAGAGGGAGGTAGAGGGGAAGAGAGGAAGGGTAGAGGGAGGTAGAGATGGTGAGAGAGGAGGTAGAGGGGAAGGAGAGGGAGGTAGAGAGGGGAGAGAGGGAGAGGGAGGTAGAGGGAGGGAGAGAGGGGAGAGGGAGGTAGAGGAGGGAGAGAGGGGAGAGGGAGGTAGAGGGAGGGAGAGAGGGGAGAGGGAGGTAGAGGGAGGGAGAGAGGGGAGAGGGAGGTAGAGGGAGGGAGGGAGAGTGGGGAGAGGGAGGTAGAGGGAGGGAGAGAGGGGAGAGAGGGAGGTAGAGAGGGGAGAGAGGGGAGAGGGAGGTAGAGGGAGGGAGAGAGGGGAGAGGGAGGTAGAGGGAGGGAGAGAGGGGAGAGGGAGGTAGAGGGAGGGAGAGAGGGGAGAGAGGGAGGTAGAGAGGGGAGAGAGGGGAGAGGGAGGTAGAGGGAGGGAGAGAGGGGAGAGGGAGGTAGAGGGAGGGAAGAGAGGGGAGAGGGAGGTAGAGGGAGGGAGAGAGGGGAGAGGGAGGTAGAGGGAGGGAGAGAGGGGAGAGAGGGAGGTAGAGAGGGGAGAGAGGGGAGAGGGAGGTAGAGGGAGGGAGAGAGGGGAGAGGGAGGTAGAGGGAGGGAGAGAGGGGAGAGGGAGGTAGAGGGAGGGAGAGAGGGGAGAGAGGGAGGTAGAGAGGGGAGAGAGGGGAGAGGGAGGTAGAGGGAGGGAGAGAGGGGAGAGGGAGGTAGAGGGAGGGAGAGAGGGGAAGAGAGGGAGGTAGAGGGAGGTAGAGAGGGGAGAGAGGGGAGAGGGAGGTAGAGGGAGGTAGAGATGGGAGAGAGGGAGGTAGAGGGGAGAGAGGGAGGTAGAGAGGGGAGAGAGGGGAGAGGGAGGTAGAGGGAGGTAGAGAGGGAGAGAGGGAGAGGGAGGTAGAGAGGGGAGAGAGGGGGTAGAGGGAGGTAGAGAGGGGAGAGGGAGGTAGAGAGGGGAGAGAGGGGAGAGGGAGGTAGAGGGAGGGAGAGAGGGGAGAGGGAGGTAGAGGGAGGGAGATGAGGGAGAGGGAGGTAGAGGGAGGGAGAGAGGGGAGAGGAGGTAGAGGGAGGGAGAGAGGGGGAGAGAGGGAGGTAGAGAGGGGAGAGAGGGGAGAGGGAGGTAGAGGGAGGGAGAGAGGGGAGAGGGAGGTAGAGGGAGGGAGAGAGGGGAGAGGGAGGTAGAGGGAGGGAGGAGGGGGAGAGAGGGGAGGGTAGAGAGGGGGAGAGGGGAGAGGGAGGTAGAGGGAGGGAGAGAGGGGAGAGGGAGGTAGAGGGAGGGAGAGAGGGGAGAGAGGGAGGTAGAGGGAGGTAGAGAGGGGAGAGAGGGGAGAGGGAGGTAGAGGGAGGTAGAGATGGGAGAGAGGGAGGTAGAGGGGAAGAGAGGGAGGTAGAGAGGGGAGAGGGGGAGAGGGAGGTAGAGGGAGGTAGAGAGGGGAGAGAGGGAGAGGGAGGTAGAGAGGGAGAGAGGGGGGTAGAGGGGAAGAGAGGGAAGGTAGAGGGAGGTAGAGATGGGAGAGGAGGGAGGTAGAGGGGAAGAGAGGGAGGTAGAGAGGGAGAGAGGGAGGTAGAGGGAGGGTGAGAGGGGAGAGGGAGGTAGAGGAGGGAGAGAGGGGAGAGGGAGGTAGAGGGAGGGAGAGAGGGGAGAGAGGGAGGTAGAGAGGGGAGAGAGGGGAGAGGGAGGTAGAGGGAGGGAGAGAGGGGAGAGGGAGGTAGAGGGAGGGAGAGAGGGGAGAGGGAGGTAGAGGGAGGGAGAGAGGGGAGAGAGGGAGGTAGAGGGAGGTAGAGAGGGGAGAGAGGGGAGAGGGAGGTAGAGGGAGGGAGAGAGGGGGAGAGAGGAGGTAGAGGGAGGTAGAGAGGGGAGAGAGGGGAGAGGGAGGTAAGAGGGGAGGGAGAGAGGGGAGAGAGGGAGGTAGAGAGGGGAGAGAGGGGAGAGGGAGGTAGAGGGAGGGAGAGAGGGGAGAGGGAGGTAGAGGGAGGTAGAGAGGGGAGAGGGAGGTAGAGGGAGGGAGTGAGGGGAGAGGGAGGTAGAGGGAGGGAGAGAGGGGGAGAGGAGGTAGAGGGAGGAGAGAGGGGAGAGGGAGGTAGAGGGAGGGAGAGAGGGGAGAGAGGGAGGTAGAGAGGGAGAGAGGGGGAGAGGGAGGTAGAGGGAGGGAGAGAGGGGAGAGGGAGGAGAGGGAGGGAGAGAGGGGAGAGAGGGAGGTAGAGGGAGGTAGAGAGGGGAGAGAGGGGAGAGGGAGGTAGAGGGAGGTAGAGATGGGAGAGAGGGAGGTAGAGGGGAAGAGAGGGAGGTAGAGAGGGGAGAGAGGGGAGAGGGAGGTAGAGGGAGGTAGAGAGGGGAGAGAGGGGGAGAGGAGGTAGAGAGGGGAGAGAGGGGGGTAGAGGGGAAGAGAGGAAGGTAGAGGGAGGGTAGAGATGGGAGAGAGGGAGGTAGAGGGGAAGAGAGGGTGGTAGAGAGGGAGAGAGGGAGGTAGAGGGAGGGAGAGAGGGAGAGGGAGGTAGAGGGAGGGAGAGAGGGGCAGAGGGAGGTAGAGGGAGGGAGAGAGGGGAGAGAGGAGGTAGAGGGAGGTAGAGGGGAAGAGAGGGAGGTAGAGGGGAAGAGAGGAAGGTAGAGGGAGGTAGAGAGGGAGAGGGAGGTAGTGGGAGGGAGAGAGGGGAGAGGGAGGTGTGGGGAGGGAGAGGGGTGAGAGGGAGGTAGAGGGAGGGAGAGAGGGGAGAGGGTGGTAGAGAGGGGAGAGAGGGGAGAGGGAGGGTAGAGGGAGGAGAGAGGGGAGAGAGGGAGGTAGAGGGGGAGAGAGGGAGAGGGAGGTAGAGGGAGGGAGAGAGGGGAGAGAGGGAGGTAGAGGGAGGTAGAGAGGGTGAGAGAGGGGAGAGGGAGGTAGAGGGAGGTAGAGATGGGAGAGAGGGAGGTAGAGGGGAAGAGTGGGAGGTAGAGAGGGGAGAGAGGGGAGAGGGAGGTAGAGGGAGTAGTGAGGGGTGAGAGGGGAGTGGGAGGTAGAGGGAGGTAGAGAGGGGAGAGAGGGGAGAGGGAGGTAGAGGGAGGTAGAGAGGGGAGAGAGGGTGAGAGGGGTGAGAGGGGAGGGGAGGTAGTGGGAGGTAGAGAGGGGAGAGAGGGGTGAGGGAGGAGAGGGAGTAGAGAGGGGAGAGAGGGGAGAGGGGTAGAGGGAGGTTGAGGGGGAGAGGGAGTGAGGGAGGTAGAGGGAGGGAGAGAGGGGAGAGGGAGGTAGAGGGAGGTAGAGGGGAGAGAGGAGGTAGAGGGAAGAGAGGGAGGTAGAGAGGGGAGAGAGGGAGGTAGAGGGAAGAGAGGGAGGTAGAGGGGAGAGGGAGGTAGAGGGAGGGTGAGAGGGAGAGGGAGGTAGGGAGGTAGAGAGGGGAGTGAGGGAGGTAGAGGGAAGAGGGAGTTGAGGGGGGTAGAGAGGGAGAGAGGGTGGTAGAGAGGGGAGAGAGGGAGGGTGAGGGTGGGTGTGTGGGGGAGGGTGGTAGATGGAGGTAGAGGGGAGAGAGGGGAGAGGGAGGTAGAGAGGTAGAGGGGAGGTAGAGGGAGGTAGAGGGGTAGAGGGAGGTAGAGGGGGTAGAGAGAGGAGAGGGAGGTAGAGGGTGGTAGAGAGGGGAGAGAGGGAGGTAGAGTGGGGGTAGTGAGGGAGGTAGAGAGGGGAGAGAGGTAGAGGGAGGTAGAGGGTAGAGAGGAAAGAAGGATGGAACGTTGAATCCTGAAGAATGTAAAGTCATGTAGGCTCTGGGAAAATTGTGTGAGTTAATGTCTTGAGCTGATGTTCTATTGAGCTGGTGAACTACACTCTAATAAACGCTGGGTTGTTTGGATGACCCAATTTCTGGGTTGCAGGCATTGGGTCACTTAGTTTAGATGTTTTCTTTAAAAACTGCTGGGTTATTGATGCTGGGTTATTGAGATATGACCCAGCGGGTCAGATCACAAGACTGGAGGCATGTATTTGTATTTGTATTTATTATGGATCCCCATTAGCTGCTGCAAAGGCAGCAGCTACTCTTCCTGGGGTCCAGCAAAATTAAGGCGGTTATACATTTTAAAAACATATTAAGTGTGTTCCCTCAGGCTTCTACTCTGCTACCACATATCTGTAACACAAAATCCATGTGGACATGTGTGAATAGTGCGAATGTTATCGTGTGTTTGTATGCATGTGTCTATGTTTGTGTTGCCTCACAGTCCCCGCTGTTCCATAAGGTGTATTTTTATCTGTTTTTTTAAATCTGATTCTACTGCTTGCCTCAGTTACCTGATGTGGAATAGAGTTCCATGTAGTCATGGCTCTATGTAGTACTGTGCGCCTCCCATAGTCTGTTCTGGACTTGGGGACTGTGAAGAGACCTCTGGTGGCATGTCTTGTGGGGTATGCATGGGTGTCCAAGCTGTGTGCCAGTAGTTCAAACAGACAGCTCCGTGCATTCAACATGTTAATACCTCTCATAAATACACTTTGAGCCAGGAGAGATTGACATGCTATTAATGTTAGCTCTCTGTGTCCATCCAAGGGCCAGCCGTGCTGCCCTGTTCTGAGACAATTGCAATTTTCCTAAGTCCCTCTTTGTGGCACGACTGAACAGTAGTCCAGGTGTGACAAAACTAGGGCCTGTAGGACCTGCCTTGTTGATAGTGTTGTTAAGAAGGCAGAGCAGCACTTTATTATGGACAGACTTCTCCCCATCTTAGCTGCTGTTGTATCAAAATGTTTTGACCATGACAGTTTACAATCCAGGGTTACTCCAAGCAGTTTAGTCACCTCAACTTGCTCAATTTCCACATTATTCATTACAAGATTTAGTTGAGGTTTAGGGTTCAGTGAATGATTTGTCCCAAATACAATGCTTTTAGTTTTTGAAATATTTAGGACTAACTTATTCCTTGCTAGCAATTCTGAAACTAACTGCAGCTCTTTGTTAAGTGTTTCTGTCATTTCAGTCGCTGTGGTAGCTGACGTGTATAGGGTTGAGTCATCCGCATACATAGACACACTGGCTTTACTCAAAGCCAGTGGCATGTCGTTAGTAGAAATTGAAGAAAGTAAGGGGCCTAGACAGCTGCCCTGGGGAATTCCTGATTCTACCTGCATTTTGTTGGAGAGGCTTCCATTAAAGAACACCCTCTGTGTTCTGTTAGACAGGTAACACTTTATCCACAATATAGCAGGGGGTGTAAAGCCAAGTTTGTGAGGGTGTTAGGGGCCGAGCCAAATTTCTTCAGCATCCTTAGTTGGAAGTGGCGCTGTTGTGCCTTATTCAACACATGGTCTGTGTGAGTGGACCATTTTGCTGAGGAACTTGAAGCTTTCCACCTAAGGGCCCTCACCTCCTCCCTCTAGGCTGTCTCGTCATTGTTGGTAATCAAGCCTACTACTGTTGTGTCGTCTGCAAACTTGATGATTGAGTTGGAGGCGTGCCTAGCCACGTATTCATGGGTGAACAGGGAGTACAGGAGGGGGCTGAGCACGCACCCTTGTGGGGCCCCAGTGACTGGGATAGGGAGAGATTGAATATGTCCGTAAACACTCCAGCCAGCTGGTCTGCGCATGCTCTGAGGACGCGGCTAGGGATATCGTCTGGGCCGGCAGCCTTGCAAGGGTTAACACGCTTAAATGTCTAACTCACATCGGCCACGGAGAACGAGAGCCCACTATCCTTGGAAGCAGGCCATGTCCATCCCCCATCCCACCCCCCCCCCCCCCCCCGCAAATATATATATATATATACACATACACACACACATATATACATACATACATATATATTTACATACATCTATACACACACACACATATCCTTTTTTAAATTATATTTCCCTTCATTACTTTCCAACCCCACCACCCCTTCCCTAATTGGAGTAAACTAGTGAACAACAACGCTTAGCCCTCTACTTCCAGCCCATACATACTATATACATTTTATGGACACAGTCAAATTCTACAATAATTATATTTTGTTTGTTTTTACTCCTGAACTTCCTCCGATCATTTTCATGATGTCCATCTGGTTTGCTTCTATATGCCATATTTTTCTAACTGTGCTCTTTCACAAAAGCTCTCAACCTATAACCTATATACTTATTATGGACACAGTATGCTTTACATTAGTTATCTTGTTGTTATTAGTTGTTATTAGTCCCATCCTTCAGCTCTATTCAACACCTCCCATCTATCTCGTAACACCATCCATATTGGATTTCTATTTGCCATATATTTTTCAACTGTACTGTGATGTTTTACAAAAGTTCTGAACCTTTCTATTGTCATTGTTTCTACAGATTGTAAATTGAATATAAACATTTTTGCTAAAAGTATTATTATATTATTGATCGATTGATTATTACTTTTCAGATCACCCAGTAATGCTATCTGCAAGGTTAGCTCCAGGTAAATATTGCAATCCTTTAGCCATTCCTGGACCTGTGTCCAAAAACAAGCTACAAATGGACAGTACCAAAACAAATGATCTAATGATTCTGTCTCTTCAAAGCAAAATCTGCAGAGCTGGGAAGATTGTATCCCCCATATAAATAACATTCTATTGGTAGCAAGAATTGTATAATCATTTAAATTGAAAAATTCTAAGTTTTGAATCCGGCGTCGTTTTGCGTATCAATTCATAAACGCTATGCCATGGAATCGGTACGTCAAAAATCTCTTCCCAACTATTTTGCAATCTATATGGGACGGCTGTCAATACTTTGGTCCTTAAATGAAACTGATATACTTTTTTATTTATCACAATTTTCTTTAATAACCAATTATGTTCTTTAATGCATGGCCGACAGACAAGTTCCTTACTTTTTCCCCCTTCCACTTTCCTTTTTTGCGGTAATGCTGCAATTATTTGGTTGTAATTTTGGGTAGAGCAGACATTTCCATATGTTTTTGTTAGCTGCATGTGCGACATAACTCCACCAGTCCTACCGATAATATCATTTACGAAGATTATACCTTTTTTAAACATTTTGTAAAAAAAAAAGTTTTTTTTGTCAATTAGTATATTTGAGTTTAACCACAATATTTGTTGCAATATTTGTTCTATCGTTTCTGGAGGATTAAATTGAAATTGCAACCAAGTTTCTATGGCTTGTTTTAGAAATAGTGATATTTGGGAGATTATTTCCTTTTCAAATAACTGAAAGTGAGAGGTTGTAATCTGAATAAAGGGAAAAAGGCCATTCTTGAACATTGGGTGAGACAATCTTACTAATTTGCTCGAGAACCAGTTCTGATTTAAGTATAACTTTTGTATGACTGAAGCTTTTAGTGATAGGTCTAATGCTTTAATATTTAATCATTTCTGTCCTCCGAAATTCATATTCATTATATAAATAGGCCCGTTTAATTTTGTCTGGCTTGCTGTTCCAAATCAAATGGAATATTTTTTTCTCATATAATTTCAAAAACTGTTCGCTAGGCGTAGGCAAGACCATAAGCAAATAGGTAAACTGGGATAATACTAAAGAGTTAATCAGGGTGATTTTTCCACAAATTGACAGGTATTTACCTTTCCATGGTAGCAAGATCTTATCTATTTTTGCTGACTTTCTATTAACATTTATTGGAGTGAGATCATTTATTTCCTTTGGGATATGTATTCCGAGTATATCCACATCACCATCAGACCATTTTATTGGTAAACTACATGGTAATGTAAAAATTGTATTTTTTAGTGATCCAATACATAATATAGTACATTTATCATAATTTGGTTGTAATCCAGAGAGGTTAGAAAATGTATCTAGATCCTCTATGAGGCTGTGGAGGGATTCAAGTTGTGGATTTAAAAGAAAACATGAATCATCAGCGTACAATGACACCTTTGTTTTTAAGCCCTTGATATTATTGTTGGATCTGATTTTAATAGCTAACATCTCGATGGCAATAATAAATAGATATGCCGATAATGGACAGATTTGCTTTGTTAAAGTCCCTAACTACAATAAATGCGGCCTCAGGATATGGGGTTTCCAGTTTGCATAAAGTCCAGTGTAGTTCCTTGAGGGTCGTCGTGGTATCGGCTTGAGGGGGAATATACACGGCTGGGACTATAACCGAAGAGAATTCTCTTGGGAGGTAATATGGTCGGCATTTGATTGTGAGGTATTCTAGGTCGGGTGAACAAAAGGACTTGAGTTCCTGTACGTTATTACAATCACACCATGAGTAGTTAATCATGAAACATACACCCCCGCCTTTCTTCTTCCCTGAGAGTTCTTTATTCCTGTCTGCGCGATGTACTCAGAACCCAGCTGGCTGTATGGACGGGGACAGTACATCCCGAGAGAGCCATGATTCCGTGAAACAGAGTATGTTACAGTCTCTGATGTCTTTCTGGAAAGAGTTCTTCGCCCTGAGCTCGTCTACTTTATTGTCCAGAGACTGAACATTAGCGAGTAAAATACTCGGAAGCGGTGGATGGTGTGCACGCCTCCTGAGTCGGACTAGAAGTCCACTCCGACTACCTCTTCTCCGCCGGCTGCGTCTTGGAGCAGCCTCTGGAATAAGTTAAATTGCCTTGGGGGGTACGAACAAAGGATCCAATTCGGGAAAGTCGTATTTCTGGTCAGAATGCTGTTGAGTAAAAGTAAAGATACCTTAATAGAAATTGACTCAAGTAAAAGTGAAAGTCACCCAGTAAAATACTACTTGAGTTAAAGTCTAAAAGTATTGGGTTTTAAATATACTGAAGTATCAAAAGTAAAAGTAAAAGTATAAATCATTTCACATTCCTTATATTAAGCCAAACCAGATGGCACCATTTTCTTTTTTTAAGGATAGCCAGGGGAACACTCCAACACTCAGACATCATTTACAGATAGCCAGGGGCACACTCCAACATTCAGACATAATTTACAGATAGCCAGAGGCACACTCCAACATTCAGACATCATTTACAAACTGAGCATTTGTGTTTAGTGAATCCATCAGGTCAGAGGCAGTAGGGATGACCAGGGATGTTCGCTTGAGAAGTGCATGAATTGGACAATTTTCCTGTCCCGCTAAGCATTCGAAATGTAACGAGTACTTTTGGGTGTCAGGGAAAATGTCTCGAGTAAAAATTACATTATTTTCTTTAGGAATGTAGTGAAGTAAAAGTTGACAAAAATATAAATAGTAAATTACAGATACCCAAAAAAACTACTTAAGTAGTACTTTAAAGTATTTTTACTTAAGTACTTTACACCACTGCCGCTCTGATATCCAAAAGTTATTTCCGTCTGTATGTAATAACACAAAAAACGTTCTGTCATTTCTTAGGAGCTAGAAGCAGAGCTGCCATGTCTGTCATTTCTTAGGAGCTAGAAGCAGAGCTTCCATGTCTGTCATTTCTTAGGAGCTAGAAGCAGAGCTTCCATGTCTGTCATTTCTTAGGAGCTAGAAGCAGAGCTTCCATGTCTGTCATTTCTTAGGAGCTAGAAGCAGAGCCTCCATGTCTGTAATTTCTTAGGAGCTAGAAGCAGAGCCTCCATGTCTGTAATTTCTTAGGAGCTAGAAGCAGAGCCTCCATGTCTGTCATTTCTTAGGAGCTAGAAGCAGAGCTTCCATGTCTGTCATTTCTTAGGAGCTAGAAGCAGAGCTTCCATGTCTGTCATTTCTTAGGAGCTAGAAGCAGAGCTTCCATGTCTGTCATTTCTTAGGAGCTAGAAGCAGAGCTTCCATGTCTGTCATTTCTTAGGAGCTAGAAGCAGAGCTTCCATGTCTGTCATTTCTTAGGAGCTAGAAGCAGAGCCTCCATGTCTGTCATTTCTTAGGAGCTAGAAGCAGAGCCTCCATGTCTGTCATTTCTTAGGAGCTAGAAGCAGAGCCTCCATGTCTGTCATTTCTTAGGAGCTAGAAGCAGAGCCTCCATGTCTGTCATGTCTTAGGAGCTAGAAGCAGAGCCTCCATGTCTGTCATTTCTTAGGAGCTAGAAGCAGAGCCTCCATGTCTGTCATTTCTTAGGAGCTAGAAGCAGAGCCTCCATGTCTGTCGGTGCCATCTTATGAATAGTGTGTGTTTAAAAAGGAGGGGGGGTGCATAAACACAGTGAATATAATGTAGGCCTACCTGTTTGGGTAACCCTCCACCCGGGGTAACACACCCCTGCCTGTACTTCTCACAGAAACCCATTCATGTCACCCCCCCAACACTTTCCCTGGTTGTCACTGCTCTTGCTCAACTAAAAATGTAATCTGTCTCATCACAATTTAAGTCACTCTCCAAAACATATTTTGAGGTATTGGTGGCGTTTTACCCCAAGTTACTCTGCAACTGACCCGTGTTACATTTAGCCCCACTCTCCCCTCATGCACTCACAGCAAATTCCAGAGCTTTAATGTGCTTAACCATGGATCTGAAAACTCTGGATTTAAAATGGTGCAGTTCGCACATATTTAGGAGCTTGCAATGTGGTAAAGTTACATTTTATTATCCAAAGGTTTTCATTCCAACATTTGAGAAAATATGTAACATAATTTCACATCTGACTGAAATAATATCATAATTTATGCCTGTAAGTAGAAAAGTCATGAACCAGCTTGACCAGGATAATTTTAGTTATCAAGCTGACTACCAGCCTGAGCTTTCAAAAGCTAGCTAGCTTTCATCATAAGGGTTGGGCATGCTTACTATTGCTAGGAACCCCAACTATCACAGATAAAATGACACATCATATATTTAGATATTTAGCTAGCTAATCATTACTGTAGCAATACATTTTACTGGTAAAATAGCAATCCTGCAGCATCCCTCTCTTTCTCTCTTCATATCTAACTTAATCACTAGCCAGTTCATTTTAGCTAGGTCTAGCTCACACCTAATGCCAAATGCTCTTCAAATTGTCAATGTTTATTTTATTTTGTACAGTTATCAATGAAAACATATTTTTTTTTAAAGACAAGATAAAAGAAGAGCTAAATCAAGTAGACTAGCTAGCTACCTAGCTCTTGATCATGTCTTAGTTCCATTGCATTACACATAAGAGTCATTGAATGAAGGCGTCTTCTGTGGGGGGGGGTTTGTTAAGATCTGGGACACTCGGTCTGAACATTAACGCGCATCGCTCGCGATACGGTTTTGGAAAGCATAAGGACCTTATCTTTCATATCGGCGAGAATACATTTTCAAAGGTTAAATTGATACACACCTTTATAGAGTTTAGGGTTCCCATATCTCCATGTTGCAACTCTTGTTCGCGGAGAACAGACGGAAGACAGAGTGGACTCACTACCTGTGCTAACTATCTATCTGCATCTCCGAACACTGTCGGCTGCAACTGTGTTGAAACAGTAATTTTGCATTTGTGAAATTATTATTTTTTATGTTATATGAAAGCAGAGGGATTTATGTTTCTAGAACCGTACTGCAATTGAGAATCGATTCACATTTAGATGGAGTATTTGGCTGTTTTGGCTTTCAGACAGAACATGTAAAGTCTTTAGACTAAGGAGTAACATTAGGCTCCTTCAGTCCAATATTGGGCTAGCTAGCTACCTTGCCTCATTTTGGCTGATTGTCTACTCGGCTTGTTATCAACATTTCATTCCACAGACTCGTCTTATCAATTGGAAAAAATACTCGAAAATGTACACATTATTATTACTAACATAAAAACAAATTGTATACTATTTCTTACCTTAATATTGTTGTCCTGATGTCAGTGACAGAGCTGTCAAAGTTGTGAGAAACCTTTCAGATCCAATAGAGGCATTGCGCCTCCTGGTGGCAGCATCCACTTTCAGTCTCTGTGGCAAAACTCACAATCCTACCAACATTTTTAAGTTTACATTTGAGTCATTTAGCAGACGCTCTTATCCAGAGCGACTTACAGTTAGAGGAGTGCACACATTGTTCATTTGTGGCAGTGGTTACTATGGCAATTCAAGATGGCGCTACCCATACCTCTAATAAATGTTGTTCAAGATCAAAATATTACAAACAGTGATTTACATTTGAGTCATTTAGCAGACGCTCTTACCGAGAGCGACTTACAGGAGCAATTAGTGTTAAGTGCCTTGCTTAAGGGCACATCGACATCGGCTCGGGGATTAGAACCAGCGACTTTTCGGTTACTGGCTCAACGCTCTTACCCACTAAGCTACCTGCCGCCAATGTTTCTACGTTACAAGCAAATGTTTAGTATTAGTGGATTGAATACATCTCTTTGCTCAGCTTTACTTCCTGAAGTGTTTATATTCCCCTTTAAAGCATGGTACTCATCCAACAGACTAAAATGTTTAGAAGACCCAACAATTGTATTGTCATCTGCATATAATTAGAATCATTGGAATGAACATTGTAATTCAATGGTGCCAGAGTCATGAATCCTGTTCACACTGCTGAACCTGGAAAAAAAAATGGCTCCTCAGTGTGGCAGAGAGAGATCACTACACTCTGCAGAGGCACTGTACTGTCTATGCACTGCACCAAGACCCACCTCTCAATGTTGCAGAGAGAGAGAGAGAGAGTTAGCCTAGATAGATGTGGCTGAGTCTGGCTTAGAGGACATAAAAGGACAGGCCTGAGAGGGGTTGGGGGAGGAGTGGTGAGGGTAGTAGAGGTAGAGGATGTAGAGGTAGAGTGTGTAGAGGGAGTAGAGGTAGAGGGTGTAGAGGTAGAGGGTGTAGAGGTAGAGGGAGTAGAGGTAGAGGAGGTAGAGGGAGAGGGAGTAGAGGGAGTAGAGGTAGAGGGTGTAGAGGTAGAGGGAGTAGAGGTAGAGGGAGTAGAGGTAGAGGGAGTAGAGGTAGAGGGAGTAGAGGTAGAGGGAGTAGAGGTAGAGGAGGTAGAGGGAGAGGGAGTAGAGGGAGTAGAGGTAGAGGGAGTAGAGGTAGAGGGAGTAGAGGTAGAGGGAGTAGAGGTAGAGGGAGTAGAGGTAGAGGGTGTAGAGGTAGAGGGAGTAGAGGTAGAGGGAGTAGAGGTAGAGGGAGTAGAGGTAGAGGGAGTAGAGGTAGAGGGTGTAGGGGTAGAGGGAGTAGAGGTAGAGGGAGTAGAGGTAGAGGGTGTAGAGGTAGAGGTAGTAGAGGTAGAGGGAGTAGAGGTAGAGGGAGTAGAGGTAGAGGGAGTAGAGGTAGAGGGTGTAGAGGTAGAGGGAGTAGAGGTAGAGGGAGTAGAGGTAGAGGGTGTAGAGGTAGAGGGAGTAGAGGTAGAGGGTGTAGAGGTAGAGGAGGTAGAGGGAGTAGAGGTAGAGGGAGTAGAGGTAGAGGGAGTAGAGGTAGAGGAGGTAGAGGGAGTAGAGGTAGAGGGAGTAGAGGTAGAGGGTGTAGAGGTAGAGGGTGTAGAGGTAGAGGGTGTAGAGGTAGAGGGAGTAGAGGTAGAGGGAGTAGAGGGGGTAGAGGGAGTAGAGGTAGAGGGAGTAGAGGTAGAGGGAGTAGAGGTAGAGGGAGTAGAGGTAGAGAGTGTAGAGGTAGAGGGAGTAGAGGTAGAGGTAGAGGGTGTAGAGGTAGAGGGTGTAGAGGTAGAGGGTGTAGAGGTAGAGGGTGTAGAGGTAGAGGGAGTAGAGGTAGAGGGTGTAGAGGTAGAGGAGGTAGAGGGTGTAGAGGTAGAGGGTGTAGAGGTAGAGGGTGTAGAGGTAGAGGGTGTAGAGGTAGAGGAGGTAGAGGGTGTAGAGGTAGAGGGTGTAGAGGTAGAGGGAGTAGAGGTAGAGGGAGTAGAGGTAGAGGAGGTAGAGGGTGTAGAGGTAGAGGGAGTAGAGGTAGAGGGTGTAGAGGTAGAGGTAGAGGAGGTAGAGGGAGTAGAGGTAGAGGAGGTAGAGGGTGTAGAGGTAGAGGGAGTAGAGGTAGAGGGAATAGAGGTAGAGGGTGT
This sequence comes from Coregonus lavaretus, assembly GCF_964263955.1. NCBI lineage: Eukaryota > Metazoa > Chordata > Actinopteri > Salmoniformes > Salmonidae > Coregonus > Coregonus lavaretus. Next base: position 17,788 of record NW_028156942.1, on the reverse strand, counting down.
AGAGGTAGAGGGAGTAGAGGTAGAGGGAGTAGAGGTAGAGGGTGTAGAGGTAGAGGGTGTAGAGGTAGAGGGAGTAGAGGTAGAGGGTGTAGAGGTAGAGGAGGTAGAGGGAGTAGAGGTAGAGGGTGTAGAGGTAGAGGGTGTAGAGGTAGAGGGAGTAGAGGTAGAGGGAGTAGAGGGGGTAGAGGTAGAGGGTGTAGAGGTAGAGGGAGTAGAGGTAGAGGGAGTAGAGGTAGATGGAGAAGAGGTAGAGAGTATAGAGGTAGAGGGAGTAGAGGTAGAGGGAGTAGAGGTAGAGGGAGTAGAGGTAGAGGGAGTAGAGGTATAGGGAGTAGAGGTAGAGGGAGTAGAGGTAGAGGGAGTAGAGGTAGAGGAGGTAGAGGGAGTAGAGGTAGAGGGTGTAGAGGTAGAGGGTGTAGAGGTAGAGGGAGTAGAGGGGGTAGAGGTAGAGGGTGTAGAGGTAGAGGGAGTAGAGGTAGAGGGAGTAGAGGTAGAGGGAGTAGAGGTAGAGAGTGTAGAGGTAGAGGGAGTAGAGGTAGAGGAGGTAGAGGTAGAGGGAGTAGAGGTAGAGGAGGTAGAGGGAGTAGAGGTAGAGGGTGTAGAGGTAGAGGAGGTAGAGGGAGTAGAGGTAGAGGGAGTAGAGGTAGAGGGAGTAGAGGTAGAGGGTGTAGAGGTAGAGGGTGTAGAGGTAGAGGGAGTAGAGGTAGAGGGTGTAGAGGTAGAGGGAGTAGAGGTAGAGGGTGTAGAGGTAGAGGAGGTAGAGGGAGTAGAGGTAGAGGGTGTAGAGGTAGAGGGGGTAGAGGTAGAGGGTGTAGAGGTAGAGGGTGTAGAGGTAGAGGGTGTAGAGGTAGAGGAGGTAGAGGGTGTAGAGGTAGAGGGAGTAGAGGTAGAGGGTGTAGAGGTAGAGGGAGTAGAGGTAGAGGAGGTAGAGGGTGTAGAGGTAGAGGGTGTAGAGGTAGAGGGTGTAGAGGTAGAGGAGGTAGAGGGAGTAGAGGTAGAGGGTGTAGAGGTAGAGGGTGTAGAGGTAGAGGCAGTAGAGGGTGTAGAGGTAGAGGGAGTAGAGGTAGAGGGAGTAGAGGTAGAGGGTGTAGAGGTAGAGGAAGTAGAGGGAGTAGAGGTAGAGGGAGTAGAGGTAGAGGAAGTAGAGGGTGTAGAGGTAGAGGGAGTAGAGGTAGAGGGTGTAGAGGTAGAGGAAGTAGAGGGTGTAGAGGTAGAGGGAGTAGAGGTAGAGGGAATAGAGGTAGAGGGAGTAGAGGTAGAGGGTGTAGAGGTAGAGGAAGTAGAGGGTGTAGAGGTAGAGGGAGTAGAGGTAGAGGGAGTAGAGGGTGTAGAGGTAGAGGGAGTAGAGGTAGAGGGAGTAGAGGTAGAGGTAGAGGGTGTAGCGGTAGAGGGGGTAGAGGTAGAGGATGTAGAGGTAGAGGAGGTAGAGGTAGAGGTAGAGGGAGTAGAGGTAGAGGGTGTAGAGGTAGAGGGTGTAGAGGTAGAGGAGGTAGAGGGTGTAGAGGTAGAGGGTGTAGAGGTAGAGGGAGTAGAGGTAGAGGGAGTAGAGGTAGAGGGAATAGAGGTAGAGGGTGTAGAGGTAGAGGGAGTAGAGGTAGAGGGAGTAGAGGTAGAGGGTGTAGAGGTAGAGGGTGTAGAGGTAGAGGGAGTAGAGGTAGAGGGTGTAGAGGTAGAGGAGGTAGAGGGAGTAGAGGTAGAGGGTGTAGAGGTAGAGGGTGTAGAGGTAGAGGGAGTAGAGGTAGAGGGAGTAGAGGGGGTAGAGGTAGAGGGTGTAGAGGTAGAGGGAGTAGAGGTAGAGGGAGTAGAGGTAGAGGGAGTAGAGGTAGAGAGTGTAGAGGTAGAGGGAGTAGAGGTAGAGGGAGTAGAGGTAGAGGGAGTAGAGGTAGAGGGTGTAGAGGTAGAGGGAGTAGAGGTAGAGGGAGTAGAGGTAGAGGGAGTAGAGGTAGAGGAGGTAGAGGGAGTAGAGGTAGAGGGTGTAGAGGTAGAGGGTGTAGAGGTAGAGGAGTAGAGGGGGTAGAGGTAGAGGGTGTAGAGGTAGAGGGAGTAGAGGTAGAGGGAGTAGAGGTAGAGGGAGTAGAGTAGAGAGTGTAGAGGTAGAGGGAGTAGAGGTAGAGGAGGTAGAGGGAGTAGAGGTAGAGGAGGTAGAGGTAGAGGGAGTAGAGGTAGAGGGTGTAGAGGTAGAGGAGGTAGAGGGAGTAGAGGTAGAGGGAGTAGAGGTAGAGGGAGTAGAGGTAGAGGGTGTAGAGGTAGAGGGTGTAGAGGTAGAGGGAGTAGAGGTAGAGGGTGTAGAGGTAGAGGGAGTAGAGGTAGAGGGTGTAGAGGTAGAGGAGGTAGAGGGAGTAGAGGTAGAGGGTGTAGAGGTAGAGGGGGTAGAGGTAGAGGGTGTAGAGGTAGAGGGTGTAGAGGTAGAGGGAGTAGAGGTAGAGGGAGTAGAGTAGAGGGTGTAGAGGTAGAGGGAGTAGAGGTAGAGGGTGTAGAGGTAGAGGGAGTAGAGGTAGAGGAGGTAGAGGTGTAGAGGTAGAGGGTGTAGAGGTAGAGGGTGTAGAGGTAGAGGAGGTAGAGGGAGTAGAGGTAGAGGGTGTAGAGGTAGAGGGTGTAGAGGTAGAGGCAGTAGAGGGTGTAGAGGTAGAGGGAGTAGAGGTAGAGGGAGTAGAGGTAGAGGGTGTAGAGTAGAGGAAGTAGAGGGAGTAGAGGTAGAGGGAGTAGAGGTAGAGGAAGTATGAGGGAGTAGAGGTAGAGGGAGTAGAGGTAGAGGGTGTAGAGGTAGAGGAGTAGAGGGTGTAGAGGTAGAGGGAGTAGAGGTAGAGGGATTAGAGGTAGAGGGAGTAGAGGTAGAGGGTGTAGAGGTAGAGGAAGTAGAGGGTGTAGAGGTAGAGGGAGTAGAGGTAGAGGGAGTAGAGGGTGTAGAGGTAGAGGGAGTAGAGGTAGAGGGAGTAGAGGTAGAGGTAGAGGGTGTAGCGGTAGAGGGGGTAGAGGTAGAGGATGTAGAGGTAGAGGAGGTAGAGGTAGAGGTAGAGGTAGAGGGAGTAGAGGTAGAGGGTGTAGAGGTAGAGGGTGTAGAGGTAGATGGAGTAGAGGTAGAGGATGTAGAGGTAGAGGAGGTAGAGGTAGAGGGAGTAGAGGTAGAGGGAGTAGAGGTAGAGGGAGTAGAGGTAGAGGGAGTAGAGGTAGAGGGAGTAGAGGGAGTAGAGGTAGAGGGTGTAGAGGTAGAGGGTGTAGAGGTAGAGGGAGTAGAGGTAGAGGGTGTAGAGGTAGAGGGTGTAGAGGTAGAGGGAGTAGAGGGAGTAGAGGTAGAGGGTGTAGAGGTAGAGGGAGTAGAGGTAGAGGGAGTAGAGGTAGAGGATGTAGAGGGGGTAGAGGGTTAGAGGGTGTAGAGGGTTAGAGGGTGTAGAGGTAGAGGGTGTAGAGGTAGAGGGTGTAGAGGTAGAGGGAGTAGAGGTAGAGGGTGTAGAGGTAGAGGGTGTAGAGGTAGAGGAGGTAGAGGTAGAGGGTGTAGAGGTAGAGGATGTAGAGGTAGAGGGAGTAGAGGTAGAGGGAGTAGAGGTAGAGGATGTAGAGGGGGTAGAGGTAGAGGAGGTAGAGGGTTAGAGGGTGTAGAGGTAGAGGGTGTAGAGGTAGAGGGTGTAGAGGTAGAGGGAGTAGAGGTAGAGGGTGTAGAGGTAGAGGGTGTAGAGGTAGAGGGAGTAGAGGTAGAGGGTGTAGAGGTAGAGGAGGTAGAGGTAGAGGGTGTAGAGGTAGAGGGTGTAGAGGTAGAGGGAGTAGAGGTAGAGGGAGTAGAGGTAGAGGGAGTAGAGGTAGAGGGAGTAGAGGGAGTAGAGGTAGAGGGTGTAGAGGTAGAGGGAGTAGAGGTAGAGGAGGTAGAGGAGGTAGAGGGAGTAGAGGTAGAGGAGGTAGAGGGTGTAGAGGTAGAGAGTGTAGAGGTAGAGGAGGTAGAGGTAGAGGGTGTAGAGGTAGAGGGTGTAGAGGTAGAGGGAGTAGAGGGAGAGGATGTAGAGGTAGAGGGAGTAGAGGGAGTAGAGGTAGAGGTGGTAGAGGGTGTAGAGGTAGAGGGAGTAGAGGTAGAGGGAGTAGAGGTAGAGGGAGTAGAGGTAGAGGGAGTAGAGATAGAGGAGGTAGAGGTAGAGGTAGTAGAGGTAGAGGGAGTAGAGGTAGAGGGTGTAGAGGTAGAGGAGGTAGAGGGTGTAGAGGTAGAGGTGGTAGAGGTAGAGGGAGTAGAGGTAGAGGTAGTAGAGGTAGAGGGAGTAGAGGTAGAGGGTGTAGAGGTAGAGGAGGTAGAGGGTGTAGAGGTAGAGGGTGTAGAGGTAGAGGGAGTAGAGGTAGAGGGAGTAGAGGTAGAGGGTGTAGAGGTAGAGGGTGTAGAGGTAGAGGGAGTAGATGTAGAGGGAGTAGAGGTAGAGGGTGTAGAGGTAGAGGGAGTAGAGGTAGAGGGAGTAGAGGTAGAGGGAGTAGAGGTAGAGGGTGTAGAGGTAGAGGGAGTAGAGGTAGAGGGTGTAGAGGTAGAGGGAGTAGAGGTAGAGGGAGTAGAGGTAGAGGGTGTAGAGGTAGAGGAGGTAGAGGGTGTAGAGGTAGAGGGTGTAGAGGTAGAGGGAGTAGAGGTAGAGAGTGTAGAGGGTGTAGAGGTAGAGGGAGTAGAGGTAGAGGGTGTAGAGGTAGAGGGAGCAGAGGTAGAGGGTGTAGAGGTAGAGGGAGTAGAGGTAGAGGGAGTAGAGGTAGAGGGTGTAGAGGTAGAGGAGGTAGAGGGTGTAGAGGTAGAGGGAGTAGAGGTAGAGGGAGTAGAGGTAGAGGGAGTAGAGGTAGAGGGTGTAGAGGTAGAGGGAGTAGAGGTAGAGGGTGTAGAGGTAGAGGAGGTAGAGGGTGTAGAGGTAGAGGGTGTAGAGGTAGAGGGAGTAGAGGTAGAGAGTGTAGAGGGTGTAGAGGTAGAGGGAGTAGAGGTAGAGGGTGTAGAGGTAGAGGGAGTAGAGGTAGAGGGAGAAGAGGTAGAGGGTGTAGAGGTAGAGGGTGTAGAGGTAGAGGTAGAGGGAGTAGAGGTAGAGGGAGTAGAGGTAGAGGGAGTAGAGGTAGAGGGAGTAGAGGTAGAGGGTGTAGAGGTAGAGGGAGTAGAGGTAGAGGGTGTAGAGGTAGAGGAGGTAGAGGGTGTAGAGGTAGAGGGTGTAGAGGTAGAGGGAGTAGAGGTAGAGAGTGTAGAGGGTGTAGAGGTAGAGGGAGTAGAGGTAGAGGGTGTAGAGGTAGAGGGAGTAGAGGTAGAGGGAGAAGAGGTAGAGGGTGTAGAGGTAGAGGGTGTAGAGGTAGAGGTAGAGGGAGTAGAGGTAGAGGGAGTAGAGGTAGAGGGTATAGAGGTAGAGGGAGTAGAGGTAGAGGGTGTAGAGGTAGAGGGAGTAGAGGTAGAGGTAGAGGGGGTAGAGGTAGAGGGAGTAGAGGTAGAGGGAGTAGAGGTAGAGGGTGTAGAGGTAGAGGGGGTAGAGGTAGAGGGAGTAGAGGTAGAGGGAGTAGAGGTAGAGGGAGTAGAGGTAGAGGGAGTAGAGGTAGAGGGTGTAGAGGTAGAGGGAGTAGAGGTAGAGGGAGTAGAGGTAGAGGGTGTAGAGGTAGAGGGTGTAGAGGTAGAGGGAGTAGAGGTAGAGGTTGTAGAGGTAGAGGTAGAGGGAGTAGAGGTAGAGGGAGTAGAGGTAGAGGGAGTAGAGGTAGAGGGAGTAGAGGTAGAGGGTGTAGAGGTAGAGGGGGTAGAGGTAGAGGGAGTAGAGGTAGAGGGAGTAGAGGTAGAGGAGGTAGAGGGAGTAGAGGTAGAGGGGGTAGAGGTAGAGGGTGTAGAGGTAGAGGGAGTAGAGGTAGAGGGTGTAGAGGTAGAGGGAGTAGAGGTAGAGGGAGTAGAGGTAGAGGGAGTAGAGGTAGAGGGTGTAGAGGTAGAGGGAGTAGAGGTAGAGGGAGTAGAGGTAGAGGGTGTAGAGGTAGAGGGTGTAGAGGTAGAGGGAGTAGAGGTAGAGGGTGTAGAGGTATAGGAGGTAGAGGGAGTAGAGGTAGAGGGAGTAGAGGTAGAGGGGGTAGAGGTAGAGGGTGTAGAGGTAGAGGGAGTAGATGTAGAGGGAGTAGAGGTAGAGGGTGTAGAGGTAGAGGGAGTAGAGGTAGAGGGAGTAGAGGTAGAGGGAGTAGAGGTAGAGGGTGTAGAGGTAGAGGGGGTAGAGGTAGAGGGAGTAGAGGTAGAGGGAGTAGAGGTAGAGGAGGTAGAGGGAGTAGAGGTAGAGGGGGTAGAGGTAGAGGGTGTAGAGGTAGAGGGAGTAGAGGTAGAGGGTGTAGAGGTAGAGGGAGTAGAGGTAGAGGGAGTAGAGGTAGAGGGAGTAGAGGTAGAGGGTGTAGAGGTAGAGGGAGTAGAGGTAGAGGGAGTAGAGGTAGAGGGTGTAGAGGTAGAGGGTGTAGAGGTAGAGGGAGTAGAGGTAGAGGGTGTAGAGGTATAGGAGGTAGAGGGAGTAGAGGTAGAGGGAGTAGAGGTAGAGGGGGTAGAGGTAGAGGGTGTAGAGGTAGAGGGAGTAGATGTAGAGGGAGTAGAGGTAGAGGGTGTAGAGGTAGAGGGAGTAGAGGTAGAGGGAGTAGAGGTAGAGGGAGTAGAGGTAGAGGGTGTAGAGGTAGAGGGAGTAGAGGTAGAGGGTGTAGAGGTAGAGGGAGTAGAGGTAGAGGGTGTAGAGGTAGAGGGTGTAGAGGTAGAGGGAGTAGAGGTAGAGGGAGTAGAGGTAGAGGGTGTAGAGGTAGAGGGTGTAGAGGTAGAGGGAGTAGAGGTAGAGGGTGTAGAGGTATAGGAGGTAGAGGGAGTAGAGGTAGAGGGAGTAGAGGTAGAGGGGGTAGAGGTAGAGGGTGTAGAGGTAGAGGGAGTAGAGGTAGAGGGTGTAGAGGTAGAGGGAGTAGATGTAGAGGGAGTAGAGGTAGAGGGTGTAGAGGTAGAGGGAGTAGAGGTAGAGGGTGTAGAGGTAGAGGGAGTAGAGGTAGAGGGAGTAGAGGTAGAGGGTGTAGAGGTATAGGAGGTAGAGGGAGTAGAGGTAGAGGGAGTAGAGGTAGAGGGTGTAGAGGTAGAGGGTGTAGAGGTAGAGGGTGTAGAGGTAGAGGAGGTAGAGGTAGAGGGTGTAGAGGTAGAGGGTGTAGAGGTAGAGGTAGAGAGAGTAGAGGTAGAGGTAGAGGGAGTAGAGGTAGAGGGTGTAGAGGTAGAGGGTGTAGAGGTAGAGGGAGTAGAGGTAGAGGGAGTAGAGGTAGAGGGTGTAGAGGTAGAGGGTGTAGAGGTAGAGGGTGTAGAGGTAGAGGGAGTAGAGGTAGAGGGAGTAGAGGTAGAGGGTGTAGAGGTAGAGGGAGTAGAGGTAGAGGGTGTAGAGGTAGAGGGAGTAGAGGTAGAGGGAGTAGAGGTAGAGGGAGTAGAGGTAGAGGGTGTAGAGGTAGAGGGAGTAGAGGTAGAGGGTGTAGAGGTAGAGGGTGTAGAGGTAGAGGGAGTAGAGGTAGAGGGAGTAGAGGTAGAGGGTGTAGAGGTAGAGGGTGTAGAGGTAGAGAGTGTAGAGGGTGTAGAGGTAGAGGGAGTAGAGGTAGAGGGTGTAGAGGTAGAGGGAGTAGAGGTAGAGGGAGTAGAGGTAGAGGGAGTAGAGGTAGAGGGTGTAGAGGTAGAGGGAGTAGAGGTAGAGGTAGAGGGAGTAGAGGTAGAGGGTGTAGAGGTAGAGGGAGTAGAGGTAGAGGGAGTAGAGGTAGAGGGGGTAGAGATAGAGGGTGTAGAGGTAGAGGGGGTAGAGGTAGAGGGGGTAGAGGTAGAGGGGGTAGAGGTAGAGGGTGTAGAGGTAGAGGGAGTAGAGGTAGAGGGAGTAGAGGTAGAGGGAGTAGAGGTAGAGGGTGTAGAGGTAGAGGGTGTAGAGGTAGAGGGTGTAGAGGTAGAGGGAGTAGAGGTAGAGATAGTAGAGGTAGAGGGTGTAGAGGTAGAGGGTGTAGAGGTAGAGGTAGTAGAGGGAGTAGGGGTGAGGGGCTGAAGGGTGCCCAAAAGGAGGGCCACTCCATGTCCACAATCCCTGAAGTGGCCCTCCAAGTGTTCCTTTAGGGCTAGTGAAGCAACAGGAGGCTGGGAGGAGAGGAAAGCCCTCACTAAGGAGGAGAGGAAAGCCCTCACTAAGGAGGAGAGGAAAGCCCTCACTAAGGAGGAGAGGAAAGCCCTCACTAAGGAGGAGAGGAAAGCCCTCACTAAGCAACAGGAGGCTGTGAGGAGAGGAAAGCCCTCACTAAGGAGGAGAGGAAAGCCCTCACTAAGGAGGAGAGGAAAGCCCTCACTAAGGAGGAGAGGAAAGCCCTCACTAAGCAACAGGAGGCTGGGAGGAGAGGAAAGCCCTCACTAAGGAGGAGAGGAAAGCCCTCACTAAGGAGGAGAGGAAAGCCCTCACTAAGGAGGAGAGGAAAGCCCTCACTAAGGAGGAGAGGAAAGCCCTCACTAAGCAACAGGAGGCTGGGAGGAGAGGAAAGCCCTCACTAAGGAGGAGAGGAAAGCCCTCACTAAGGAGGAGAGGAAAGCCCTCACTAAGGAGGAGAGGAAAGCCCTCACTAAGCAACAGGAGGCTGGGAGGAGAGGAAAGCCCTCACTAAGGAGGAGAGGAAAGCCCTCACTAAGGAGGAGAGGAAAGCCCTCACTAAGGAGGAGAGGAAAGCCCTCACTAAGGAGGAGAGGAAAGCCCTCACTAAGCAACAGGAGGCTGGGAGGAGAGGAAAGCCCTCACTAAGCAACAGGAGGCTGGGAGGAGAGGAAAGCCCTCACTAAGCAGCACTCTTCTTAAACCTCTCTTTTGAGACCCTCCAGATAACCCGCTCTAATCAATGACTCATCAGTGAATTATTCATCTCACTCATGTCCCTCTGGATGAACTGGTGACTCCTCTCCTGGTGAGATATCAGATCTGAAATCAGATCTGATATCAGATCTGGAATCAGATCTGGAATCAGATCTGGAATCAGGACAGCCCTAATTTATATCTGTAGGCTGGTACATAGGCTGCCATTTGGTAACACTCTTTCCCACACAGGATTATGGTAGTATCTACACTATATATACAGCAGTATGTGGACACCCCTTCAAATTAGTGGATTCTATTTCAGCCACACCCGTTGCTGACAGGTGTATAAAATGGAGCACACAGCCATGCAATCTCCATAGACAAACACTGGCAGTAGAATGGCCATACTGAAGAGCTCAGTGACTTCCAACATGGCACCGTCATAGGATACCACCTTTCCAACAAGTTAGTTTGTCAAATGTCTGCCCTGCTAGAGCTGCCCCGGTCAACTGTAAGTGCTGTTATTGTGAAGTGGAAACGTCTAGGAGCAACAACGGCCAAGTGGTAGGCCACACAAGCTCACAGAACCGGCAAGTTCTGAAGCGCATAGCGCTTAAAAATCGTCTGTCCTCGGTTTCAACACTCACTACCGAGTTCCAAACTGCCTCTGGATGCAACGTCAGAACAACTGTTGGTCGGGAGCTTCATGAAATGGGTTTCCATGGCCAAGCAGCCGCACACAAGCCTAAGATCACCATGTGCAATGCCAAGCATTGGCTGGAGTGGTGTAAAGCTCGCCGCCATTGGACTCTGGAGCAGTGGAAGCGTGTTCTCTGGCGTGATAAATCACACTTCACCACCATCTGGCAGTCCAACGGACGAATCTGGGTTTGGCGGATGCCAGGAGAATGCTACCTGCGCCAATGCATAGTGCCAACTGTAAAGTTTGGTGGAGGAGGAATAATGGTCTGGGGCTGTTTTTCATGGTTCAGGCTCCTTAGTTCCAGTGAAGGGAAATCTTAATGCTACAGCATACAATGGCATTCTAGACGATTCTGTGTTTCTATCTTTGTGGCAACAGTTTGGGGAAGGCCCTTTCCTGTTTCAGCATGACAATGCCCCCGTGCACAAAGCGATGTCTATACAGAAATGGTTTGTCGAGATCGGTGTGGAAGAACTTGACTGGCCTGCACAGAGCCCTGACCTCATCAAACACCTTTGGGATGAATTGGAACGCCGACTGCGAGCCAGGCCTAATCGCCCAACATCAGTGCTCGACCTCACTAATGCTCTTGTGGCTGAATGGAAGCAAGTCCTGCAGCAATGTTCCAACATCTAGTGGAAAGCCTTCCCAGAAGAGTGGAGGCTGTTATAGCAGCAAAGGGGGGGACCAACTCCATATTAATGCTCATGATTTTGGAATGAGATATTGGACGAACAGGTGTCCACATACACTACATTATCAAAAGTATGTGGGTATTGGGCATTTTAAATGTTAGATAACGGACTAGTGCTGAAATCCCCAGAGTGACTGGTTCTGAGTTACTGGTTCTGAGTGACTGGTTCTGAGTGACTGGTTCCATCATAGTATAGCTCTGCTGGATTGATGACAGGATCAGATTGTTACCATGACCCATGACCCATGACCCCGACACACGGTCACATGGTCTCTTCCTACATTATGTATGTTGGTTCCATGCCAGGCGTCCCAGGCGGCCTTGGGGCAGTGTTGTGGGTCGTCTCCTCACACAGCCGTTGTGCTGAGTCAGTGTTGTGGGTCGTCTCCTAACACAGCCGTTGTGCTGAGTCAGTGTTGTGGGTCGTCTCCTCACACAGCCGTTGTGCTGAGTCAGTGTTGTGGGTCGTCTCCTCACACAGCCATTGTGCTGAGTCAGTGTTGTGGGTCGTCTCCTCACACAGCCATTGTGCTGAGTCAGTGTTGTGGGTCGTCTCCTCTCACAGCCATTGTGCTGAGTCAGTGTTGTGGGTCGTCTCCTCACACAGCCATTGTGCTGAGTCAGTGTTGTGGGTCGTCTCCTCACACAGCCATTGTGCTGAGTCAGTGTTGTGGGTCGTCTCCTCACACAGCCATTGTGCTGAGTCCGTGTTGTGGGTCGTCTCCTCACACAGCCATTGTGCTGAGTCAGTGTTGTGGGTTGTCTCCTCACACAGCCATTGTGCTGAGTCAGTGTTGTGGGTCGTCTCCTCACACAGCCATTGTGGTGAGTCAGTGTTGTGGGTCGTCTCCTCACACAGCCATTGTGCTGAGTCAGTGTTGTGGGTCGTCTCCTCACACAGCCATTGTGGTGAGTCAGTGTTGTGGGTCGTCTCCTCACACAGCCATTGTGCTGAGTCAGTGTTGTGGGTTGTCTCCTCACACAGCCATTGTGCTGAGTCAGTGTTGTGGGTCGTCTCCTCACACAGCCATTGTGGTGAGTCAGTGTTGTGGGTCGTCTCCTCACACAGCCATTGTGCTGAGTCAGTGTTGTGGGTCGTCTCCTCACACAGCCATTGTGGTGAGTCAGTGTTGTGGGTCGTCTCCTCACACAGCCATTGTGCTGATCAGTGTTGTGGGTCGTCTCCTCACACAGCCATTGTGCTGATCAGTGTTGTGGGTCGTCTCCTCACACAGCCATTGTGCTGAGTCAGTGTTGTGTTTACCCAGCTAACAATTCTAGGGAGAAGGAACGTTTTTGTAATGTTACCAGGAATGTTCCCCTGATTTTCCGTTTGTTATGGGAACATTCAATGTATGTTAGCAATGACCTCCTGAGAACCTATTTGGCATTGGAGTAAGAAGGACATGCCCTTAATGTCAAACAGAACCCAGAACGTGGTTACCATGTTCTCAGAATATACTATATTAATGTTCTAGATATGTTTCATGGGACGTTGCAAGAACATTCCTGTGTCCAGTTTTCTGAAGGTTAGGAGAATATTCCATCAATGTCCCACCAAACATATACAGAACATGGTTGCCATTTTCCCAGAATATAAAATATACATTTTCTAGACACATTTCATTGGAACGTTGCAAGAACATTCCTGTGTCCAAGAATGTTTCAAACATAGGACATTCTGTCATGGTCCCCTGGAGGTTTTAGTCTAGATCCTGGCTTGTTCCGGGGACGTCGCCTGATGGTCCCAAAGAAAGGTTCTCCCAAGTTTCATTACCCCTTGTTACTGTTGCCGAGCCCATCAAGGCCCTGATTGGTGAACCACTAATCCAATCATAACTCTTTGTCTGTTGGCAAGGTTAGGGACATACAGTGCTTTCAACTTACATATTTGACACACATGATTACATTGCATGTTCATTTATACAGTCATTATTAATCAACATGTCCTCGCCTGGGATTTGAACTCAAAACCTTGGTTCACAGCATTCAGATAGTCCCGCTACGCCACCATGTCTGTGTATAGTCTGTGTTGTTGTGTATAGTCAGTGTTGTGTATATCTATCTATACTGACCCTACCTGTACTGACTCTACCTGTACTGACTCTACCTGTACTGACTCTACCTGTACTGACTATCTATACTGACTCTACCTGTACTGACCCTACCTGTACTGACTATCTATACTGACTCTACCTGTACTGACTCTATCTGTACTGACCCTACCTGTACTGACTCTACCTGTACTGACTCTACCTGTACTGACTCTACCTGTACTGACCCTACCTGTACTGACTCTACCTGTACTGACTCTATCTGTACTGACCCTACCTGTACTGACTCTACCTGTACTGACTCTACCTGTACTGACTCTACCTGTACTGACTATCTATACTGACTCTACCTGTACTGACTCTACCTGTACTGACTATCTATACTGACTCTACCTGTACTGACTCTACCTGTACTGACTCTACCTATACTGACTCTACCTGTACTGACTATCTATACTGACTCTACCTGTACTGACTCTATCTGTACTGACCCTACCTGTACTGACTCTACCTGTACTGACTCTACCTGTACTGACTCTACCTGTACTGACTCTATCTGTACTGACCCTACCTGTACTGACTCTACCTGTACTGACTCTACCTGTACTGACTCTACCTGTACTGACTATCTATACTGACTCTACCTGTACTGACTCTACCTGTACTGACTATCTATACTGACTCTACCTGTACTGACTCTACCTGTACTGACTCTACCTATACTGACTCTACCTGTACTGACTATCTATACTGACTCTACCTGTACTGACTCTATCTGTACTGACCCTACCTGTACTGACTCTACCTATACTGACTCTACCTGTACTGACTCTACCTGTACTGACTCTACCTGTACTGACTCTACCTGTACTGACTCTACCTGTAGTGACTATCTATACTGACTCTACCTGTACTGACTATCTATACTGACTCTACCTGTACTGACTCTACCTGTAGTGACTATCTATACTGACTCTACCTGTACTGACTATCTATACTGACTCTACCTGTACTGACTCTACCTGTACTGACTCTACCTGTACTGACCCTACCTGTACTGACTCTACCTGTACTGACTCTACCTGTACTGACTCTACCTGTACTGACCCTACTGTTATTATTATCTATTTTGATGACTAGTCACTTCACTCTGCCTTCATGTACACTACCGTTCAAAAGTTTGGGGTAACTTAGAAATGTACTGTACTGAACTATATTCTACTTGACTATACTCTACTGTACTGAACTCTACTCTACTGAACTGAACTCTACTGAACTGAACTCTACTGAACTCTACTCTACTGAACTCTACTGAGCTCTACTCTACTGAACTCTACTGAACTCTACTCTACTGAACTGAACTCTACTGAACTCTACTGAACTCTACTGAACTCTACTCTACTGAACTGAACTCTACTGAACTCTACTGAACTCTACTCTACTCTACTGAACTCTACTGAACTCTACTCTACTGAACTCTACTGAACTCTACTCTACTGAACTGAACTCTACTGAACTCTACTGAACTCTACTCTACTCTACTGAACTCTACTGAACTCTACTGAACTCTACTGAACTCTACTCTACTCTACTGAACTCTACTGAACTCTACTGAACTCTACTCTACTGAACTGAACTCTACTCTACTGAGCTCTACTGTGATGTTCAAACTATGACTGATTCAGATTTGGTTTGGACCGGTCTTGTTTGGTGGCAGAGCTCCTTAAAATAATATCCAGTGTGCAGAATAATACCCAAATATGCAAAGAATGATATTGTAATATTCTACCTCTGTGTAGGATACATCACCATGAAGAGAAGGATGTTCATATCCATCATTATATATTTGTGTGCAGTACAGATCAGGGACGCATGATGAAATTCAGTTACCGCAATTCCGTTACCGGGTGTAAATCCACTTCACTTACTGTAGTTCTATAACCAAACAATATATTTTTTAAAGTCTATGTGTCATGTCATAGCTGACACCCCATTCTTTCTGCAGACATTGTTGAATCTTAATTTGGAGTAGATATTTAACAGAGTTGTTGGAATACGTGGTCACATAAATACCTCAGGTAGATGTTACCAAAATTCTTTGGATCTGCACAGTTCTGTGTGTGTTTTTTTTGTAAAATGTTCAGTGTAAATTGTTAAAATTAGTCCTTGTGCATACAGTTGTATGGTTTGTTAAACTTTGAAATCAATGGTTTTTGTTTGGCTTACACTTTAAGTGAAAAATCTGAGTTTCAGTTTTTTATTGTAGCTATATTCAGTATTTGGTAACAATGGAATCATTATTCACAGTTAGTTCCTCCTGTTTTATTCCAAGCAGTGGAAGTTTCATTTCTCATTCTCCATTTCTGTTCTTCCCCAAATGCTATCTGATTAACTGATACTAAATACTGCTATGCATTGCAGAGACACTGAATAAAACTGATATTACATTTAAATATATATTTTTTGTCTTTCAGAAATCCCTGAAAATGCTAGCTGATAAATAAAGCCTAATTTGGGAATGCGTCCCAAATGGCAGCCTGTTCCATAGAACTCTCGTCAAATGTAGTGCACTATATAGGGAATATGGTGCCATTTTGGATGCATCCATGAACATGCATTGCCGAGAGAGTAATAGTGATGTAACACCAAAATGTTGTCTCTTCTCTTCCAGAAATCCTCCAAGGTATCAGAGGATGCCAGCGGTGATCTGAAGAGAGACAGAACAGAGAGAAAGAGCGTCAGTTTCCTTGACTCTGTCAGTGTGATCTCAGCGGGCGGAGGAGACAGCACTATGGAGGTGGAGGCCCACCCTGAGACCTGCTACACCAGCCAAGGGCTCAACAGCCTGGGCAAAAAACACCAGACCCTGGACACAGAGGTGGCCCAGGAGATAGCCTACCTGGATGAGGTGTTGGAGGCTAACTGCTGCAACCCAGGGTTTGATACCATGCCATCGCCCTCTAACGGGACCGCGAAACCTGAGAGAGACCCCAGGGAGGTCAGTATCGACGGAACCGGGCCGTCTGTCCACGTCTCCAACACAGACACACAATCCCCACCGACCAACCATGAGGTCACAGTAGAGGGCAGGAAGCAGACCACCTTCATAGACCACCAGGAAGTCAATAACACCAGTAACCCCAGGCCCGACGGCCACTCTGGACCAATGGGAGCGCATGAGAACTACAGGGAGCAGGGGGGAGAGACAACATCCCCCACTGTGGCCATCAAGAAGGAGGCGCGTTTCGAGCTGCGGCCGTTCCAGGAGGAGAAGAAACCTTCCAAGCTGTTCGACCCATGTGAGAAGGAGGTGCGAGTGAAGAAGGTGCGTCCGTCGGAGGAAGTGGCAGAGCTGGAGAGGGAGAGGCTGGAGCTGATCAGGGGCCAGGCGGTAAAGAAGAACCCAGACATGGGGACAAAATGGTGGAACCCTCCTCAGGAGAAAAGTCTGGAGGAGGAGCTGGAGCCGGACAAACTAGAGTCACACAGGAAGTACGAGGAGAGGAAGCAGCAGCGGAGGTCAGAGTTCACCTGGGGGTCATCCCAGACGTACGCCCAGTACTCCATGACCTTTGACCCCGGCTTTGACCCCGAGTCCAACCGCGACCCGGCAGAGGTTCTCCAGAGCACCAAGGAGGACATTGTGGTGGAGCAGATTGACTTCTCTGCAGCCAGGAAGCAGTTCCTCCAGATAGAACACTCCAGGCAGCAGCAGCAGCCGGCCGAGAGGTCACAGGTCACAGCCTCCAACAGAGTCGTGGCACCTCAGCTCTACTCGGCCAAGCCCTTCTCCAGAGCGCCGGACAGCGTCACCCACGTGGATCGATCCTCCGGCTCCATCACGGTGGGCTACAGTAGTTACCTGGGCTCGCCACTAGAGGCCAGCGACGTCGCCACCACCACCAATACGGTCAGGACAGAGAGGATCTACTGCAGCCAGGGAGAGGCCCAGTCCCCCACTACTACCTTGGGACAGGAAGAGCCCAGGAACAGCGGCCTGAAGGAGGCCTGGACGGACGACAGAGAAGGCGATGGTGACTTCACCTGCGCCCGGGCTGTCAGGACCATCCTGAAAGACGAGGGAGTCTCTGAGCTGTGTTCCTCCTCCCACTCCTTCCACTCCCACAGCGCCTCCCTGTCCTCCTGCCACCCAGAGGAGTGTGACTCCGGGCTGGATGTGCTCTCCTTGCGTTCCCAGGATACTACCGTCCTGGAGACCCTGTCCAACGACTTCAGCATGGACAACGTCTCCGACAGCGATGTGTCCAATGAGACCATGTCGGCCTACCTGGGGGAGACGTCTCTGGGGGAGTACTCCTTCCCCTCCACCCCCCAGGCCACCACGCCCGTCAACGGCAAGATGGAGGGAGGCGCCCCCAGGTCCCCCGGGGAGCGGAGCCTGGGTCGGGGTCCGGGAGGCACCCCCAGGTCCCCCGGGGAGCGGAGACTGGGTCGGGGTCCGTCGGAGGAGGAGCTGGAGTACCATGCAGGGATCCTGGTGCAGAGTGCCATCCAGCACGCCGTGATGAACCAATCTCAGCAGGGGGTCCCCCGCGCCGCCCCACAGTCCTCCCTCTACCCCCTCCCAGAAAGGCACCTAGACTTAGACGTCCTGCCGCCATCTTCTGGGATGCTCACATCTCCACCCCTAGACCACCCTCCACCACTCCTAGACCTCCACTCACCTCCATCCCCCCAGCTCCGCTCACCCCCAAGCCCACTGCAGCAGTGGCCAACACCCCATCAGTCCCTCCAGTCACCCCCACCCCAGTACCAATCAACTCCATCACAAACCCCCCAGCAGCAGTCTCCTCCCCCCCAGCAGCAGTCTCCTCCCCCCCAACATCAGTCTCCTCCCCCCCAGCAGCAGTCTCCTCCCCCCCAGCAGCAGTCTCCTCCCCCCCAGCAGCAGTCTCCTCCCCCCCAGCAGCAGTCCCCCCCAGCCCAGATGGAGAGATCTACCTACACCCCCAGGAGGTCCTCTTCCGGAGGTCCTAAAATCCTCGTCCAGTCCGCCCTCAGTCGCTCCCTGGCCCTAAACCCAGACCCCGTCCCAGTCCGCACCCCCGTCCACATCCCTGCCCGTCCCGTAGAGCCCTACCAGCCTCCAGAGCTGTCCCCGACCCCCAGCGAGAAGGACCAGTTCAGCTACTTCTCTAAGTACTCCGAGGCGGCCGAGCTCCGCAGCACCGCAGCAGCTACCAGAACCCAGGAGACGGAGCAGAGCACTGGGCCGTTCAAGCTGCGCTCCCGGAAGCAGAGGACTCTGTCCATGATTGAGGAGGAGATCCGCGCGGCGCAGGAGAGAGAGGAAGATCTGAAGAAGCAGAGGCAGAGCCTTGGAGCGGTGCGATCCGGACCGGGCCCCAGAACTAACCAGACAGGCAGGCCCAAGACGATGACTATCAACTCCTGGGACAAGCAGAAGACCAACAGCCTACCCGCCAAACTAAGCCTCTCAGGCAGCCTGCCGCCAACAAAACTCACCCTCACCAGCAAGACGGCACCAGGTGAGCTAACTGTGACAATAACTCTTGCTACGGTTAGGACCCTATGGGGCCCT
>NW_028156943.1:132500-218166 GCF_964263955.1 Coregonus lavaretus | reverse complement strand
CTCCAGGTAGGGGCTACCTGGACAAGCTAGGTCTGGTCCTGCGTCTGATGCGTGCGTTGCGTATCCTGTACGTGATGCGGCTGGCGCGTCACTCCCTGGGCCTCCAGACCCTGGGCCTGACCATGCAGCGCAGCACCCGAGAGTTCAGCCTCCTCCTGCTCTTCGTCACCGTCGGCATGGCCCTCTTCTCTCCCATGGTGCACCTGGCCGAGAGCGAGCTGGCGCCCAACGCCGCCACCGCGCCCCAGCACAGCTTCAGCAGCATCCCAGCCTCCTATTGGTGGGCCATCATCTCCATGACGACCGTGGGCTACGGGGACATGGTGCCGAGGAGCATCCCGGGTCAGGTGGTGGCGCTGAGCAGCATCCTGAGTGGGATTCTCATCATGGCGTTTCCTGCTACTTCCATCTTCCACATGTTCTCCAGGAGCTACCAGGAGCTGAAGCTGGAGCGCGAGAGGCTGTGGAAGGAGGAGACGGGGGCCGCTCTGGCCGCTGACAACCTGGACAGCAGGAGGAAGAGGGAGGAGGAGAGGGAGGAGGAGAGGAAGGCGGAAGCTGTCGCGGAAGCGGATAGTTACTGGCCCAGAAGCCGGGACTCTGTGGAGTCTCTGTGCCAGTCCCTTGGAGGAGGGAACAGAGGGATGATGGGAGGGATGACAGAGGGGCAGCAGGCTCCTGACTGGGGGGAACAGAGGGATGATGGGAGGGATGACAGAGGGGCAGCAGGCTCCTGGCTGGGGGGAACAGAGGGATGATGGGAGGGATGACAGAGGGGCAGCAGGCTCCTGGCTGGGGGGAACAGAGGGATGATGGGAGGGATGACAGAGGGGCGGCAGGCTCCTGACTGGGGGGAACAGAGGGATGATGGGAGGGATGACAGAGGGGCAGCAGGCTCCTGACTGGGGGGAACAGAGGGATGATGGGAGGGATGACAGAGGGGCAGCAGGCTCCTGGCTGGGGGGAACAGAGGGATGATGGGAGGGATGACAGAGGGGCGGCAGGCTCCTGACTGGGGGGAACAGAGGGATGATGGGAGGGATGACAGAGGGGCAGCAGGCTCCTGACTGGGGGGAACAGAGGGATGATGGGAGGGATGACAGAGGGGCAGCAGGCTCCTGGCTGGGGGGAACAGAGGGATGATGGGAGGGATGACAGAGGGGCAGCAGGCTCCTGACTGGGGGGAACAGAGGGATGATGGGAGGGATGACAGAGGGGCAGCAGGCTCCTGACTGGGGGGAACAGAGGGATGATGGGAGGGATGACAGAGGGGCGGCAGGCTCCTGACTGGGGGGAACAGAGGGATGATGGGAGGGATGACAGAGGGGCAGCAGGCTCCTGACTGGGGGGAACAGAGGGATGATGGGAGGGATGACAGAGGGCAGCAGGCTCCTGATGTCATCACTCCCATCATCCCTCTGTTCCTCCCAGTCAGGAACCTATTATATTCTATTTGTCTGAAATCAAGTAACAAATTTGACAGATCAATGTGATTTGTTTTAATTGAATGAAATCTAAATTCGCATTGCATAGCAGTGGGTGCAATGTAGTGGTGGCAGCCTATCAGAAGAGTTGTAAGCGTGGTGTATTGGGGCCATGGCTTTCAGTTTGTTCTTTTTGTGAGAGTGAATGCCATTCTAGGTAATGTGTTCTGTTTTTTAAAAATGTTTATATGTTTACTGCCATCACTGAATCTTAAATGATATCTGCGTAAGTACTGTGATACTAAAGATCCTGGAAAGGGTTCCATTGATGAGATGGTCACCATTTGGTTCCAATATTGTAACCAGTAACTGTGAAAGCCTTTTGTAAAGAAAGGGTTTGGAGTCAATATATCATGTTATGGAACCAACTTAATATCTTGAGGAGCCATTCACACTCGTATAGGGGTTGAAAATGGAAGATTTGGACACTGATAAACACCTAAATTAGAACGCAGTGGCTGGACAGTAACATGCTATACATGAGGTCAGAGGTCAGTGGCTGTACAGTAACATGCTATACATGAGGTCAGAGCTCAGTGGCTGGACAGTAACATGCTATACATGAGGTCAGAGCTCAGTGGCTGCACAGTAACACGCTATACATGAGGTCAGAGCTCAGTGGCTGGACAGTAACACGCTATACATGAGGTCAGAGGTCAGTGGCTGGACAGTAACATGCTATACATGAGGTCAGAGCTCAGTGGCTGGACAGTAACATGCTATACATGAGGTCAGAGCTCAGTGGCTGGACAGTAACATGCTATACATGACGTCAGAGCTCAGTGGCTGGACAGTAACATGCTATACATGACGTCAGAGCTCAGTGGCTGGACAGTAACACGCTATACATGAGGTCAGAGGTCAGTGGCTGGACAGCAACATGCTATACATGAGGTCAGAGCTCAGTGGCTGGACAGTAACATGCTATACATGAGGTCAGAGGTCAGTGGCTGGACAGTAACATGCTATACATGACGTCAGAGGTCAGTGGCTGTACAGTAACATGCTATACATGAGGTCAGAGCTCAGTGGGCTGGACAGTAACATGCTATACATGACGTCAGAGGTCAGTGGCTGGACAGTAACATGCTATACATGACGTCAGAGGTCAGTGGCTGGACAGCAACATGCTATACATGAGGTCAGAGGTCAGTGGCTGGACAGTAACATGCTATACATGAGGTCAGAGCTCAGTGGCTGGACAGTAACATGCTATACATGACGTCAGAGGTCAGTGGCTGGACAGTAACATGCTATACATGACGTCAGAGGTCAGTGGCTGTACAGTAACATGCTATACATGAGGTCAGAGGTCAGTGGCTGGACAGTAACATGCTATACATGAGGTCAGAGCTCAGTGGGCTGTACAGTAACATGCTATACACGAGGTCAGAGCTCAGTGGCTGTACAGTAACATGCTATACATGAGGTCAGAGCTCAGTGGGCTGTACAGTAACATGCTATACACGAGGTCAGAGCTCAGTGGCTGTACAGTAACATGCTATACATGACGTCAGAGGTCAGTGGCTGGACAGTAACATGCTATACATGACGTCAGAGCTCAGTGGCTGGACAGTAACATGCTATACATGAGGTCAGAGGTCAGTGGCTGGACAGTAACATGCTATACATGAGGTCAGAGCTCAGTGGCTGGACAGTAACATGCTATACATGACGTCAGAGCTCAGTGGCTGGACAGTAACATGCTATACATGACGTCAGAGCTCAGTGGCTGGACAGTAACATGCTATACATGACGTCAGAGCTCAGTGGCTGGACAGTAACACGCTATACATGACGTCAGAGCTCAGTGGCTGGACAGTAACATGCTATACATGACGTCAGAGCTCAGTGGCTGGACAGTAACATGCTATACATGAGGTCAGAGGTCAGCGGCTACACAGTAACACGCTATACATGAGGTCAGAGCTCAGTGGCTGGACAGTAACATGCTATACATGACGTCAGAGCTCAGTGGCTGGACAGTAACACGCTATACATGACGTCAGAGGTCAGTGGCTGTACAGTAACATGCTATACATGATGAGGTCAGAGCTCAGTGGCTGTACAGTAACATGCTATACATGACGTCAGAGCTCAGGGTCTACGCTTCACATATCTGTTTTTGACTGACAGCCGTTCTGAAATTAAGCACCGCGCGACAACAAGCTGCCCCCATCCCTCCCGCTAATTGGGCAACTTTTAAAAAATGTTTTGGGTTGTTGTCTGAATAAGGGAAATGCTGTAAATTACGAGGACTCAATATATTTTTTTCACGATTAGACATCGAGGATTAGAATAAATACCGCTTCGATGTCAATACAAGCGAGACAAACACCCAAGACTCCAAAGGTGCATTTCCATATCATAAAACTCGTGTCATATACAGGGTCAACGTTTATGATCACTGTGTTTCATGTACAGCTACAAGATGACGTGGCGTTATCACCCTGGGTTCGTCCTGAACAGAATGAGCCTGTTTGTTCTATTGTAAAGAACATTTGGCGCGGACCACAGCATCTGTGAATGCACTGTTGACTCCATTCTATGCGCACCGAAAATTACACAATCTGTTTCTCTGAATTGCCTTGTGAAAGCCTAACACTGTAGGATCGTATTTTATTATTTAGCTAGTCATGTTGGCAATAGAACACGCGTTCAAATGATGCCCACCTGACCCAGATTGCGATTTATAATGGATTGCGTAAACAACAACAGTAATTGTGTAAAGGCGGGGCTGTGTTCCAAAGAAAACAACTACAAATTTGCTTGCTCTACTTCCTCAATCGCACAGCTAGGAGAGATTTTTTTAAAAAGCACCTTATAGTTGAAAACGCTTCTTTGACTCATAAAAGTGCATTGAAACTACTGTGTACACTTCGAAGAGGTGTGTGGCCACTTGGAGACACCAGTTAGACCTCTCACTCAAACCCTTGTCATTGTTTTGTTCTATGTTGCATCTACCCCAAGTTTTCCAATAATATTCTTATCATATTACTGAATGTATCCAGAGTATTTTCAGATTTCGTTATCAACAAATGCTGCGAAAAGTACAGTACATGTAAAATTCACATGCAATCAAGTGTAATGTTTGGATTCAGTCTTGTGTTAGGTGAACTGTTGTGTCCTCACTTTTAGTCTAATAATTTTCCCATAATCTCCACTGTTCCCTGTTAATTTCTACCATGGTTATGCATTTCCATATTTCTTCTGTAAGAACCATTTCAATTTATCCCTTTCCATATTAGGAAATGTATTTACTTCAATGTAACCCAATTGAATACATTTGGATAGGTATTTCCAAAGTGAAAAATCAGCTTGGTACAACATGAATAAATGGGTTGTATATATATCACATTTTTATTGCTTTGGTGCAATTTTCACAAGTATGTGGTACATTTTCACAACTCTTAGTACAAAACTCAAAACAGATAATCAAAAAGGCAAATATTTTTCACTAAACTTAATCAGTGTTTCATCTAGAAATACATGTTTCATATAGCAATACATGCTCATATAAAGTAATTGTCTTTCACAATGCAATGCTCACATTACTTTTGATATGGTTCCCTTCTCTTTTGTTAAAATACATTTTACTATTACTTAATCCGACTGCTCTTAATTGATGATCACTTAAACGTTTTTGTAAACCTAGAGATTTTACATGTAAACTGGTTTGTCTACTACAGACTATGAGAACTACATAGTGAAAATGTAACGTAGAAATTTAAAAAGTATGATATTTACTTGAATGTACTACTATGATGAGGATTAATATGATTTCACTTCACAGTAAGTTTAAAACAAATCTGCAATTGACAAGATCAGATATGTACTGTATGTAACAAAATCAAAGATGTACTCTATGTAACAAATAAAATCAAAGTTCTTTGGTCGAGTACACAGATTAGCAGATTTTACAGCAGGGGCAGCTAAATGTTTGTGTTTCTAGCTCATACACTTCAGTAATACAATATCAATACAATACCAATACTCAAATAATCCAGAAAGTCAAAAACAAGAAAGAAATGCATCCCCTATACAGTAAATATGTATCCAAATTGAAGTTTTGGTATTTTTTTTTTAAGGGGGGGGGGGTTACACTGCTTTGCTAAAATTGCATTGGCCAATACAGTACTGTAATACTGTAATATACGCCATTTACGTAGCAGACACTTTAATCCAAAGTGACAACATGCCACACATTTTGGTATGTGACCCCAGTGGGAATTGAACCCACAGACGAGCTAAATACCTTCTATCCCCGCTTCGAGGCTAGCAACACTGAACCATGCATGAGAGCACCAGCTGTTCCGGACGACTGTGTGACCATGCTCTCTGTAGCTGATATGAGTAAGACCTTTAAACAGGTCAACATTCAGACGGATTACCAGGACGTGTACTCAGAGCATGCTCTGACCAGCTGGGAAGTGTCTTCACTGACATTTCCAACCTCCCACTGACCCAGGCTGTAATACCTACATGTTTCAAGCAGACCACCATAGTCTTTGTGCCCAAGAACGCCATGGTAACCTGTCTAAATGACTATTGCCCCGTAGCACTTATATCTGTAGCCATGAAATGCTTTGAAAGGCTGGTCATGGCTCACATCAACACCATCATCACAGACACCCTGGACCCACTTCGATTCGCACACCGCCCCAACAGATCCACAGACGACGCAATCTCTATTGCACTCCACACTGCCCTCTCCCACCTGGACAAGAGGAACACCTAGGTGAGAATGCTGTTCATTTGACTACAGCTCAGCGTTTAACACCATAGTCCCCTCCAAGCTCATCACTAAGCTAAGGACCCTGGGACTGAACACCTCACTCTGCAACTGGATCCTGAGCTTCCTGATGGGTCGCCCCCAAGTGGTGAGGGTAAGCAACAACACATCTGCCATGCTGACCCTCAACACGGAGGCCCCTCAGGGGTGCGTGCTTATTCCCCTCCTGTACTCCCTGTTCACCCATGACTGCGTGGCCCCGCACGACTCCAACACCATCATTAAGTTTGCAGAAGACACAACGGTGGTAGGCCTGATCACTGACGACGATGAGACAGCCTACAGGGAAGAGGTCATAGACCTGGCAGTGGTGCCAGGACAACAACCTCTCCCTCAATGTCAACAAGACAAAGGAGCTGATTGTGGACTACAGGAAAAAGAGGGCAGAGCACGCTCCCATCCACATCGACAGGGCTCCAGTGGAGCAGGTCGAGAACTTCAAGTTCCTCGGTTTCCACATCACTAAGGAATTATCATGGTCCACACACACACCAACACAGTTGTGAAGAAGGCACAACAACGCCTCTTCCCCCTCAGAAGGCGGAAAAGATCGCCATGGGCCCTCAAATCCTCAAAAAGTTCTACAGCTGCACCTCGTACCCCTGCACATCGACTCGGATGGTAACCCGTGTATATAGCCAAGTTATTACCTCGTACCCCTGCACATCGACTCAGATGGTAACCCGTGTATATAGCCAAGTTATTACCTCGTACCCCTGCACATCGACTCGGATGGTAACCCGTGTATATAGCCAAGTTATTACCTCGTACCCCTGCACATCGACTCAGATGGTAACCCGTGTATATAGCCAAGTTATTACCTCGTACCCCTGCACATCGACTCGGATGGTAACCCGTGTATATAGCCAAGTTATTACCTCGTACCCCTGCACATCGACTCAGATGGTAACCCGTGTATATAGCCAAGTTATTACCTCGTACCCCTGCACATCGACTCAGATGGTAACCCGTGTATATAGCCAAGTTATTACCTCGTACCCCTGCACATCGACTCGGATGGTAACCCGTATTTACGTAAATCGTATTTATTCCTCGTTATTTGTCTGTTTTTCTATTATTTCTCTCTCTCTCTGCGTTGTTGGGAACGGCCCGTCAGTAAGTATTTCACTGTTAGTCTACACCTGTTGTTTACAAATGCATGTGACAAATAACATTTTTATTTTAACTCTGATGTTGCTAGTGCCATGAACTGATGAACTGAGCCACGAACAGGACCACTACAATACATAAGTACCAAACAATTACTGTAAAATACAATACACCATTACAGTACAGGTGGAAGATGTATGATTGCCATCCCCATCAGCATTACCACCTCCTTCATGGATGAGGCGTGGCACTGATTTCAATCCAGACCTATGTCAGGCTTGGATTCGCCATGCCAAAAGGTTTTTTCCCCCAGGTGCATGAACAAATGAGGATATTTTGTGTGATTTTGATGAGAACCTATGGCAGAATGCTCAAGGCAGGCTTGATGCAAATGAGTTGCTGCTAAACGTTGTTTCTTTAATTTCTTTAATTTGATTATATTGTGAAAATATGTCTTCAATGATCACACCATGGGATAGAAATTATGTACG
This sequence comes from Coregonus lavaretus, assembly GCF_964263955.1. Classification (NCBI taxonomy): domain Eukaryota; kingdom Metazoa; phylum Chordata; class Actinopteri; order Salmoniformes; family Salmonidae; genus Coregonus; species Coregonus lavaretus. The sequence goes on along the minus strand of NW_028156943.1, from coordinate 210,289 downwards.
TTTTATTTTCGATCCATTTCAATGGGTAGTGGAAGTGTATTGCCTGATGTAAAAACAGTGTAATGTACTGTCATTTAGTGTACTGTAGCACACTACATTAAAAGGGCAATTTTGAAACATGTATCTTAGATTTTTTGCTATTGGATGAACTGGTTGTTAAAATAACTCAATTGAGAAGATATCATTATGTTGTGTTTTGGTGATTAACCCAATGTACTTATTATATTTCACAGTAAACTTATATTTTGGATCAAAAGTTGTGTGGTGAAAGATGTCTACAAACAAAATAAATGCACAATGAAAAGGTTTTGAGCGGGAAGCTGTCTCCGCACCACGTGCTCTCACCACTGGTGTCCCCCAGGGCTCAGTTCTAGGCCCTCTCCTATTCTCGCTATACACCAAGTCACTTGGCTCTGTCATATCCTCACATGGCCTCTCCTATCATTGCTACGCTGACGATACACAACTAATCTTCTCCTTTCCCCCTTCTGATAACCAGGTGGCGAATCGCATCTCTGCATGTCTGGCAAACATATCAGTATGGATGACGGATCACCACCTCAAGCTGAACCTTGGCAAGACGGAGCTGCTCTTCCTCCCGGGGAAGGACTGCCCGTTCCATGATCTCGCCATCACGGTTGACAACTCCGTTGTGTCCTCCTCCCAGAGTGCGAAGAGCCTTGGCGTGACCCTGGACAACACCCTGTCGTTCTCCGCTAACATCAAGGCGGTGACCCGATCCTGTAGGTTCATGCTCTACAACATTCGGAGAGTACGACCCTGCCTTACACAGGAAGCGGCACAGGTCCTAATCCAGGCACTTGTCATCTCCCGTCTGGATTACTGCAACTCGCTGTTGGCTGGGCTCCCTGCCTGTGCCATTAAACCCCTACAACTCATCCAGAATGCCGCAGCCCGTCTGGTGTTCAACCTTCCCAAGTTCTCTCACGTCACCCCGCTCCTCCGCACACTCCACTGGCTTCCAGTTGAAGCTCGCATCTGTTACAAGACCATGGTGCTTGCCTATGGAGCTGTGAGGGGAACGGCACCTCCGTACCTTCAGGCTCTGATCAGTCCCTACACCCAAACGAGGGCATTGCGTTCATCCACCTCTGGCCTGCTGGCTCCCCTTCCTCTGCGGAAGCATAGTTCCCGCTCAGCCCAGTCAAAACTGTTCGCTGCTCTGGCACCCCAATGGTGGAACAAGCTCCCTCACAACGCCAGGACAGCGGAGTCACTCACCACCTTCCGGAGACATTTGAAACCCCACCTCTTTAAGGAATACCTGGGATAGGATAAAGTAATCCTTCTACCCCCCCCCCCCCCAAAAAAAATAAAAAAATAAAAAAAAAATATATATATATATATATATATATATATATATATATATATATATAAAGATTTGTAAAGTGGTTATCCCACTGGCTATAGGGTGAATGCACCAATTTGTAAGTCGCTCTGGATAAGAGCGTCTGCTAAATGACGTAAATGTAAATGTAAATGTAAATGTTTTGTAAGACCGGCTGTGATACAGATGTAGGATCTTAATTTGAGCCAGTTTTCTACACTAGGAAAATAATCCTGCAGCAACAGGAAATGTGAATTATTATGTGGATTATAATTCATGTATATTTTTGTAGGGGTTGATACACTTTTTGTTAGGGCAAATCAAGTCTGACATTTCAAAGTGGAAATTACAAACTTTTTGAAGCCTTTTTAAAACTCAAATACACTTTAAGTTTGCATTTCCTGCAGTGTAGGAAAATTGTCAGCAACAAAATAGTGATCAAAGTAAGATCCTACATCTGTACAAGTGTTACCAGTTTGGAGGTTTGTACTATTCACCACATACTTTTGAAATAGCACCAAAGGAGAAAGAACTACAACTGTAGCTTGTATTTATGTTATTTATTCAGGTTAACTAAAGGGGAAAAGGAAGTTGCAATGTAGGTTTGTTCAGTGCTTGACTTGGGATGAAAGAAGTGGAGGATCTGTCTTTTTCCAAGTCAGTCCATTAGACTATGTTCACCGAAATACACAAATGACATTATGCTATAGAGACCTGTGATAATTCACTGTTAAGGGTTCATACAGATTTTCCATGACTTCTTCATGACTTTTAACCACATTTCATGACTATTATTCAGCCTACATTATTGACACTGGAAGGCTGTTGTGTCTGATCCCGTGTAGGCCTACCATCTCCTGCCGTTGTGCCCTTGATCAAGGCACTTAATCCTCCACAAAGTAGAACTACACTGTTGTCAACATGTGGTCAACCCTCCATCTGGAGAGCTGCTGGGTGTGCAGGCTTTAGATCCAGCCCTGAAACACCCAAGTCTGCTTATCAAGGTCCTGTTGAACAGCTGATGTTTAGGCTACAATGTGGTTAGATCAGGGCTGATGTTTAGACTACAATGTGGTTAGATCAGGGCTGATGTTTAGACTACAATGTGGTTAGATCAGGGCTGATGTTTAGGCTACAATGTGGTTAGATCAGGGCTGATGTTTAGACTACAATGTGGTTAGATCAGGGCTGATGTTTAGGGTACAATGTGGTTAGATCAGGGCTGATGTTTAGGCTACAATGTGGTTAGATCAGGGCTGATGTTTAGACTACAATGTGGTTAGATCAGGGCTGATGTTTAGGCTACAATGTGGTTAGATCAGGGCTGATGTTTAGGCTACAATGTGGTTAGATCAGGGCTGATGTTTAGACTACAATGTGGTTAGATCAGGGCTGATGTTTAGGCTACAATGTGGTTAGATCAGGGCTGATGTTTAGACTACAATGTGGTTAGATCAGGGCTGATGTTTAGGCTACAATGTGGTTAGATCAGGGCTGATGTTTAGGCTACAATGTGGTTAGATCAGGGCTGATGTTTAGGCTACAATGTGGTTAGATCAGGGCTGATGTTTAGGCTACAATGTGGTTAGATCAGGGCTGATGTTTAGGCTACAATGTGGTTAGATCAGGGCTGATGTTTAGGCTACAATGTGGTTAGATCAGGGCTGATGTTTAGGCTACAATGTGGTTAGATCAGGGCTGATGTTTAGACTACAATGTGGTTAGATCAGGGCTGATGTTTAGGCTACAATGTGGTTAGATCAGGGCTGATGTTTAGGCTACAATGTGGTTAGATCAGGGCTGATGTTTAGACTACAATGTGGTTAGATCAGGGCTGATGTTTAGGCTACAATGTGGTTAGATCAGGGCTGATGTTTAGGCTACAATGTGGTTAGACCAGGGTTGATGTTTAGGCTACAATGTGGTTAGATCAGGGCTGATGTTTAGGCTACAGTGTGGTTAGATCAGGGCTGATGTTTAGGCTACAATGTGGTTAGATCAGGGCTGATGTTTAGGCTACAATGGGGTTAGACCAGGGCTGATGTTTAGGCTACAGTGTGGTTAGATCAGGGCTGATGTTTAGGCTACAATGTGGTTAGATCAGGGCTGATGTTTAGACTACAATGTGGTTAGATCAGGGCTGATGTTTAGGCTACAATGTGGTTAGATCAGGGCTGATGTTTAGGCTACAATGTGGTTAGATCAGGGCTAGAATAAAAGCCTGCACACCCAGTAGCTATCCTGGAGGATGGTTGCCACCCTTGATATAAAATAGTGCACCATTAAAACCAAATACTTTTGTCTTTATACAATGATTCCCTGGAATAAATACTGCACTTATTAACAAGGACCAACACAATTCCAGTCAAAATAGAAGATTGTAAGAAATACTGTATCCTACCATGACTATATCCATATCCAGGACTATAACTCAATTTCTGCTATCCGGGATCCTTGGGACGTCCCTAAACCCTAACCCCCTACCCTACCCTACCCTTACCTTAACCATAACCCTTACCTAACCCTAACCAACACCATAACCCTTACCTAACCCTAATGTTAACTCTTACCTTAACTATTTTAAATTTCAAATTCAATGGGATATGGACGTCCCAAGGATCCCGGATAGCAAGGACCATCATGTATCCCAGTGGTTTTTAACTTTGAGGGTACAAAACTCGCGACCCCCCCCCACCCCCATACACGTTGTGCACACACGAACATTCGCACACAATCACTGCGCAAATGGAGCCTGCCATTACAGCCATAAACGTTGATGCATTTTCAAAACTCAAGATCGGCTCCAGAAATAAACTGTGTTTTAAAGCCTGTATTTGGAGCTGAAAGTCATTCATGTTATCAGCCAATATCAACTAGTGATATATCATGCAGTGGCGCAGGCAGAAATTCAATTTTAGGTGGGCCTGCCGAAATTTGGAGGGGGAAAACTCATTCTGATTGGCTGGGCCTGGGTGGGCCTGGCTCCCAAGTGGGCGGGCCTATGCCCTCCCAGGCACACCCATGGCTGCGCCCCTGATATCATGTCACTTCTCTGGAGTCCAGAGCAGGCAACATGATACTGACGACTTGTAGCAGAGGTTACAGGATTGGACAGAAGGCATGTTCTATCTGCACCCACCATCGCTTTAGAGGGCAGCCTGCCAGCAGAGTGCTCATGGTGAGCCGAGTCTGTCTGCACCCACCATCGCTTTAGAGGGCAGCCTGCCAGCAGAGTGCTCATGGTGAGCCGAGTCTGTCTGCACCCACCATCGCTTTAGAGGGCAGCCTGCCAGCAGAGTGCTCATGGTGAGCCGAGTCTGTCTGCACCCACCATCGCTTTAGAGGGCAGCCTGCCAGCAGAGTGCTCATGGTGAGCCGAGTCTGTCTGCACCCACCATCGCTTTAGAGGGCAGCCTGCCAGCAGAGTGCTCATGGTGAGCCGAGTCTGTCTGCACCCACCATCGCTTTAGAGGGCAGCCTGCCAGCAGAGTGCTCATGGTGAGCCGAGTCTGTCTGCACCCACCATCGCTTTAGAGGGCAGCCTGCCAGCAGAGTGCTCATGGTGAGCCGAGTCTGTCTGCACCCACCATCGCTTTAGAGGGCAGCCTGCCAGCAGAGTGCTCATGGTGAGCCGAGTAGCTCTGCTCATATTCACAGATGTCCTGATGAATTCACCACAATATGTTACATCTCCATCCCATAATATTGAAGGTGTGATGTCAAAGCCGCCTGTCTTTAGACATATAGCCAGTAGCCATCCCGACTAGGATGCTAATTATCTATCAAATCGGCAGGGAAATGATACCACTCCGGAAAGGGCACTTTGGAGACTGGAAGAACAGCCCTGTCTGTGCACCTGCCTGATTAATAATGTGTTACTTCCTGCATTTCCCAATCTCTCTCTCTCTCTCTGTGTCTCTCTCTCTCTCTCTCTCTCTCTGTGTCTCTCTCTCTGTCTCTCTGTCTCTCTCTCTCTCTCTCTCTCTCTCTCTCTCTCTCTCTCTCTCTCTCTGTGTCTCTCTCTGTCTGTCTCTCTCTGAACAAAGTAATGGGTAATTACCAGGTAATACAATATACATTTTATGTAGCTAAAATGCACTGTAATATAAAGTGCTACCTATGAGGGTATAGAATGCTTCGTATCCTTTTAAAAACAGGGCTGCATTTGAGTTGTTTCAAGCAATTTCGCAGCACTTTCCAACATGAGCTCTGCTTGTCTTTTGCGCAATGGCCTCGGTATTATGACACTTTCCTGTGGTCTCAGCATGCTAATGAAATGCCTTAGCTCCATTATCACACCTCTCTCTCTTTTTTTTATTTTTTTGTCATTTAGCAGACGCTCTTTTCCAGAGCGACTTACAGGAGCAATTAGGGTTAAGTGCCTTGCTCAAGGGCACATCGACAGATTTTTCACCTAGTCAGCTCGGGGATTAGAACCAGCGACCTTTCGGTTACTGGCACAACGCTCTTAACCACTAAGCTACCTGCCCCCCACCCCCACACACACACACACACACACACACACCTATAAGAGGAAGTATGAGACAAGCGCTGTGTTTGAATACCATACTAACATACTGTACACTATATACTTATTGAGTATATACTACATACTATTAGTTCATTTTAGTAAACGAACAGTTGAGCGTAGTAGCGCTTCGCCTGTCTACCGAAAGTTGATGCTGTTGCTATGCAACCTCTTGTTAGCGTAACACATGACTAGCTAGACATTTAACGATTTCGGGTGTGTTCGTACATTTAATCTGGAGTGCCAGAGTGCGCTCTGGGCATTCGTAAATCCAGAGCGTTGTCAGATTGTCTGTTCGTCAATTCAGAGCGCGTCACTGGACGCTCTGGCGGAGGAGTAGGGTTGATCCTAGCGTTTTGACCTCACAACGGCAGTCAAGCACCCAAGCTAACTGGCTAGCTACTTCCAGACACAAATGAGAGAACACCTCACTCTGACCATTTTACTCACCCTAGCAGAGCTGGTTAGGCTGTTTTCATGTTATCCAGAGCGTTGTTGACTGTAACTGTGCTGCTGGTAACAATTTAATTATGCATTTTTTTGCCTATGTTTACTGACACCGGCCATATTCAACAGGTGTTGAGCGTTCGTAAATGCATCAGTTATTCTGCGCTCTGGCACACTCAGATGAGTGCTCTGAAATCGGAGTAGATAGCCAGAATTAACAATGTCCATTGAGAACGCACGACAACTATACCACTTAGCTAAGAATGACGTGAATAATCAAGTCAATAAACTTTGGGTAGTTAGTTAGATGGCATATAGTTAATATACTGCCTGGCAAGATCGATGTATTAGTAGCCAACTAACCTTGGGTAGCTAGTTAACATACCGGTACATAGTGCTGTAATGCTATGCGGTTCATAAGGATAGCGTAGCTAACAAATTGTTAGCCAACATAACGTGTAACGTCATTTATTTGAAAAGTTATTACTTTATTACATTGCTCTACATTTTTTAAACATTTGTCATAATTAGTTAAAGCAATGAATTTGTATCTACTCTCGTCGGACTTCGGCTGTATATTTTCCCCCATTTTCTTGAAATCTAAAAACGTTCTGAAGCCACGGCCATTTTCTGAACAACTGCATTATGGGCCCTGAAAGCACGGAAATGGTGTCCACTGCTTGTATACTTCGTATTTTGGCGAATTTAGTTTGATATCCGGGAACTTTTGGCATACTAACTATATCCATACTATGACCAATAAGCATACTACATACTCAATTTACATCACAAATAGTATGGTTGGTGCGGTTAGTATGAGTATTCAAAGACAGATAGTGTCTCCCATTACAGTGAAAAATGAGGTGAAATGAAGGTGTGGCCTTCCAGCAGGTAGAGACCAGGGCACCATGGTTACCTGGAATGGTTTACATATCCCCACGACAATAGTGGAGAGCTCTAGAGACAATACCATGGTTACAACACAGTAGAAACTGTAGAGAAGGACAGCTTGGGTACTGGGCTTGTATTTACTGTTTGCTGAACACCTAGTGGACTAGAACAAACAAAACCAACCCCACAAACGACTTCCTGGAAAACATGTTTTTTGTCTCTGACGTCCCACTGGTTAACATGTGAAGCATACACACATCAGACGTTGAACATTCTGAGAAGTGCTGACAGAATGATGATCAATCTGAAAAGAGGATGCCTGTATCATCAAAACAGATCTTTATGAATGTATTTTAGAACATTTATAGATCCTGGTTTAGTAAGTTAACATCACACAGCAGAAACAACTAGTTATCAAAGCCCTTCACGTAGTGATATCGGTTCAGTCTCTGTTCATTTTATAGCACCGCACCCACTCTTATGTGAGTCCCAAATGACACCCTACTCCCTATATAGTGCACTACTTTTGGGCTCGAGTCAAATTATCCTCTATATAGGGAGTATGGTGCCTTGTCCTCTATATAGGGAGTAGAGTAGGGTGCCTTGTCCTCTATATAGGGAGTAGAGTAGGGTGCCTTGTCCTCTATATAGGGAGTAGAGTATGGTGCCTTGTCCTCTATATAGGGAGTAGAGTAGGGTGCCTTGTCCTCTATATAGGGAGTAGAGTAGGGTGCCTTGTCCTCTATATAGGGAGTAGGGTGCCTTGTCCTCTATATAGGGAGTAGAGTAGGGTGCCTTGTCCTCTATATAGGGAGTAGAGTAGGGTGCCTTGTCCTCTATATAGGGAGTAGAGTAGGGTGCCTTGTCCTCTATATGGGGAGTAGAGTAGGGTACCTTGTCCTCTATATAGGGAGTAGAGTAGGGTACCTTGTCCTCTATATAGGGAGTAGAGTAGGGTGCCTTGTCCTCTATATAGGGAGTAGGGTGCCTTGTCCTCTATATAGGGAGTAGAGTATGGTGCCTTGTCCTCTATATAGGGAGTAGAGTAGGGTGCCTTGTCCTCTATATAGGGAGTAGAGTAGGGTGCCTTGTCCTCTATATAGGGAGTAGAGTAGGGTACCTTGTCCTCTATATAGGGAGTAGAGTATGGTACCTTGTCCTCTATATAGGGAGTAGAGTAGGGTGCCTTGTCCTCTATATAGGGAGTAGAGTAGGGTACCTTGTCCTCTATATAGGGAGTAGAGTAGGGTGCCTTGTCCTCTATATAGGGAGTAGAGTAGGGTGCCTTGTCCTCTATATAGGGAGTAGAGTAGGGTGCCTTGTCCTCTATATAGGGAGTAGAGTAGGGTGCCTTGTCCTCTATATAGGGAGTAGAGTAGGGTACCTTGTCCTCTATATAGGGAGTATAGTAGGGTGCCTTGTCCTCTATATAGGGAGTAGGGTGCCTTGTCCTCTATATAGGGAGTAGAGTAGGGTGCCTTGTCCTCTATATAGGGAGTAGAGTAGGGTACCTTGTCCTCTATATAGGGAGTATAGTAGGGTGCCTTGTCCTCTATATAGGGAGTAGGGTACCTTGTCCTCTATATAGGGAGTAGAGTAGGGTGCCTTGTCCTCTATATAGGGAGTAGAGTAGGGTGCCTTGTCCTCTATATAGGGAGTAGAGTAGGGTACCTTGTCCTCTATATAGGGAGTAGAGTAGGGTGCCTTGTCCTCTATATAGGGAGTAGTGTACGGTGCCTTGTCCTCTATATAGGGAGTAGAGTAGGGTACCATGTCCTCTATATAGGGAGTAGAGTAGGGTGCCTTGTCCTCTATATAGGGAGTAGAGTAGGGTGCCTTGTCCTCTATATAGGGAGTAGAGTAGGGTGCCTTGTCCTCTATATAGGGAGTAGAGTAGGGTGCCTTGTCCTCTATATAGGGAGTAGAGTAGGGTGCCTTGTCCTCTATATAGGGAGTAGAGTAGGGTGCCTTGTCCTCTATATAGGGAGTAGAGTAGGGTGCCTTGTCCTCTATATAGGGAGTAGAGTAGGGTGCCTTGTCCTCTATATAGGGAGTAGAGTAGGGTGCCTTGTCCTCTATATAGGGAGTAGAGTAGGGTACCATGTCCTCTATATAGGGAGTAGGGTACCTTGTCCTCTATATAGGGAGTAGAGTAGGGTCCCTTGTCCTCTATATAGGGAGTAGAGTAGGGTGCCTTGTCCACTATATAGGGAGTAGAGTAGGGTACCATGTCCTCTATATAGGGAGTAGAGTAGGGTGCCTTGTCCTCTATATAGGGAGTAGAGTAGGGTGCCTTGTCCTCTATATAGGGAGTAGAGTAGGGTGCCTTGTCCTCTATATAGGGAGTAGAGTAGGGTGCCTTGTCCTCTATATAGGGAGTAGAGTAGGGTGCCTTGTCCTCTATATAGGGAGTAGAGTAGGGTGCCTTGTCCTCTATATAGGGAGTAGAGTAGGGTACCATGTCCTCTATATAGGGAGTAGGGTACCTTGTCCTCTATATAGGGAGTAGAGTAGGGTCCCTTGTCCTCTATATAGGGAGTAGAGTAGGGTGCCTTGTCCACTATATAGGGAGTAGAGTAGGGTACCATGTCCTCTATATAGGGAGTAGAGTAGGGTGCCTTGTCCTCTATATAGGGAGTAGAGTAGGGTGCCTTGTCCTCTATATAGGGAGTAGAGTAGGGTGCCTTGTCCTCTATATAGGGAGTAGAGTAGGGTGCCTTGTCCTCTATATAGGGAGTAGAGTAGGGTGCCTTGTCCTCTATATAGGGAGTAGAGTAGGGTGCCTTGTCCTCTATATAGGGAGTAGAGTAGGGTGCCTTGTCCTCTATATAGGGAGTAGAGTAGGGTGCCTTGTCCTCTATATAGGGAGTAGAGTAGGGTGCCTTGTCCTCTATATAGGGAGTAGAGTAGGGTACCATGTCCTCTATATAGGGAGTAGGGTACCTTGTCCTCTATATAGGGAGTAGAGTAGGGTCCCTTGTCCTCTATATAGGGAGTAGAGTAGGGTGCCTTGTCCACTATATAGGGAGTAGAGTAGGGTACCTTGTCCTCTATATAGGGAGTAGAGTAGGGTACCTTGTCCTCTATATAGGGAGTAGAGTAGGGTGCCTTGTCCTCTATATAGGGAGTAGAGTAGGGTGCCTTGTCCTCTATATAGGGAGTAGAGTAGGGTGCCTTGTCCTCTATATAGGGAGTAGAGTAGGGTACCTTGTCCTCTATATAGGGAGTAGAGTAGGGTGCCTTGTCCTCTATATAGGGAGTAGAGTAGGGTGCCTTGTCCTCTATATAGGGAGTAGAGTAGGGTGCCTTGTCCTCTATATAGGGAGTAGAGTAGGGTGCCTTGTCCTCTATATAGGGAGTAGAGTAGGGTGCCTTGTCCTCTATATAGGGAGTAGAGTAGGGTGCCTTGTCCTCTATATAGGGAGTAGAGTAGGGTACCTTGTCCTCTATATAGGGAGTAGAGTAGGGTGCCTTGTCCTCTATATAGGGAGTAGGGTGCCTTGTCCTCTATATAGGGAGTAGAGTAGGGTGCCTTGTCCTCTATATAGGGAGTAGAGTAGGGTGCCCTGTCCTCTATATAGGGAGAAGGGTGCCTTGTCCTCTGTATAGTGAGTAGGGAGCCAGTTGAGACACACCCTAACTAGTTACACAGTGACTTTACCCCAGGTGGGAAGGATCTCACATATCATTAATCGCAGGAGAGTGAACAAACAGGAAATACTGGTGGAGCAGAAGCAACCTTCGGACATGGCTGCCTTCGACCATTACATGTAGTCATTGTATGATACATCAGGAAGTGACTGAGGTGGGTCTACCTAAACCTGCCTACATGCCTGTGTGAGTATGACACAACAAGAGTTGACTGAGGTGGGTCTACCTAAACCTGCCTACCTGCCTGGCAGCCATCCCCAGCTAGACAGAGCTCCAACATGGTGGAAGATGGCACTAAGAAAGGAGGAAGGTAGGTGTATTTTCATGTTTCATCCCATCTGTTTTTACTATAGTTTGATGTATTCAAATTCAAAGTAATAAAACAGTCATACTGAAGAAATTATATAGATTGTATTGTTCCTCTGTGGAATGCAGGTGTTTGTAGGAGGAGGTTGCTTAGTGCTCAATGCTCAGCTCAGATACAGACAAGGACGCAAGCTGTTCTGCTGTTCGTTTTAACATCAAACTAAGTATCATTCCAGGAAATAAAATGCACCATTGTTGACAATTGAATCCCACTGAGACCAATATCTATTTTACAAGGAAACACTACATTCCAGGCAGCAGTGAATCACATATTATTTTAGCAGAATCAAAAAGTTGAAGAAGAATATTAGGATTGTGAATATTATAATTATTTATGATCGAACAAACATCGCATGCAAACGATTGCAAATTACAATACATCCCTGCTCTAGAAATAAATACAAGATAAATGTTACAATGCCAAACTACTATATATCTACACGGACATGTTCATACCAACATTTTTAAAACAGCCTCGACTTTACTTTGGTTAGGTCCCAAATGGCTCCCTATTCCCTATATAGTGCACTACTTTTGACCAGAGCCCTATGGGAGGAAGGGAAGGTCTCATGTTCCATTCCTCTTCCAAAGAAATGTCAAGTCAAAGGACTGTGTACCTATAGACAAGCACAATAATCAAAGTATGTATGAATGTGTAGATATGTCACTAATATAATGTATATACTGTATGAATATGTAGATATGTCACTAATATAATGTATATACTGTATGAATGTGTAGATATGTCACTAATATAATGTATATACTGTATGAATATGTAGATATGTCACTAATATAATCCTTCTTCATTTCATCTCTGTATGTCTCTCTGATTCACACACACACACACACACACACAAATACACACACAAATACACACACACACACAGTTCTATTATATACTATTTATTCAACTGCGTAACCATGACACTATCCACTTTATAATTGTAAATACAGTCACACATGACATAGCACATTCATAATCTAAACTCTGTATAATATTGTGTACTATATATACTACCTTCTAATGACTTGTTATTTTTGATTTGACTTGATTATTATTGATATGGATTATCGAACTGCTATGTTGAGGCACATAAACATTTCACTGCACCTTTTATACCTTTTGGAAACTCTCTCTCTCCTCCCAGTCAGGAGATGGCGGCAGGCAGGAGATACTGCGGCTGGTCACGCTTTCGCTGCTGTTTCCTCATCCTGCTCCTCACAGCGATGGCCTTCTTCTTCTTCAGCGACCGGTCAACAGAGTGGGCCACTTCACTAGATTGGGCCCCAAGATGGTGGACAGAATACCGTGGTGGTTCAGCCAACAGATCTGGTTCTACCAACACCACTAGTGCAGTAGTTTCTCCAAACTCCACTGCCTTTTCCATAGACGCTCATGAAACTGGATCTGCCAATTCAACAGATCATCAGACTTCACTTATCAACTCTACTCAACAGGCCATCAAACTCAACCCAACACATAATGAAACTGGTGCCATCACGACTGCACTGACCATCACCACTAATCTGATTACAGAGGTCAAGGCAGTTCTTGCCACTGGACTGGCCACTCCTGTTCCATATGTGTCCCCAGGACCGTACCATGTAGAATACCCATCAGAGTACCACTTCATCCTGGATGAGCCGGAGAAATGCCGGGAGCAGAACCCCTTCCTGGTTCTGGTGGTGCCAGTGGCGCCCTATAACAGGGAGGCTCGTGACGCTGTCCGCAGTACTTGGGGCAGTGAGAGGCAGGTACTGGGAAAAGAGGTCCGTCTGTTCTTCCTGCTGGGACTTCCCAGTGGAGAGAGGACAGAGCAGCTCCAGGAGAAGGTGCTGCAGGAGAGCAAAGAGCACCAGGATCTGCTGCAGAGCGACTTCATAGACAGCTACAAAAACCTGACCATCAAGACCATGGTGACGATGGAGTGGCTGAGCTCTCGCTGCCCCAACGCCTCCTACGCCATGAAGATCGACTCAGACATGTTCCTCAACGTGAACACCTTGGTCAACATGCTGCTTCACGCTCCAAAGCAGAACTACCAGACTGGACTAGTGGCCCAATGGGGAGCCGTTCTAAGAGACCATAACTCCAAATGGTACCTTCCAAAGGAGGTGTTTCCTGAGAACATATACCCACCTTATGCTCTGGGCCTGGGCTATGTCTTCACCTTAGACCTCCCCAGGAAGCTGGTGGAGGCGTCCAGGCATGTTAAAGCCATCTACATAGAGGATGTGTATCTGGGACTGTGTATGAGACACCTGGGCATTCGTCCTACTAACCCCCCCAATGGAAACCTCTTCCAGGTTTTCCCTGTGGTTTATGACCGCTGCACCTATTCACGGCTGATAGCCACCACCACACACAGTATCACTCACCAGGTCAAAGCATGGAAAGACTTACACAAACCTGGTCCTCCGTGCTGATCACGTACACTAACAAACTGACTGATGTACCAATCACTTCCTCATTGTTTGTTCATACACTAACTAACTAACAAACAAAAAACGAAGAAGGTGGCGCCTCCAGGGGGATGGGGAAAGGATATATAGCTTGGTGAAGAACATTGACAACCTGAATGGCCAGTTTCTCCGCGTTATTTTTCTCTGAACCCAGGCAGACACCATGCTGCAATTGCCTTCTTAACAAAGACTGAGAGCAGCAGGTATCTGTCTAACATGGACATGGTGACGGACTGGACAGGACTAAGAAATGGATAGTAATCCTGCAGCAACAGGACATGTGAATTATTATGTGGATTATAATTAATGACATTTTTTGTAAGGGGTTGATACATTTTTCTTGAGGGCAAATCAAGTTTGAAATGTTAAAGGGGTAATTACAAACCTTAGAAGCCTTTTTAAACCACTACAACTGGCATTTCCTGCCCTGCAGGAAAAATTCTCTGCGACAACAGAGTGATCAAATAGATAGCAGATCTGCATCAGTTAGTGGTGGAAATAAGTAACAGGGGACTGTGAAGGATAGGATGAAGGGTGTTATTTGGGACCAGGCACTGTCCCCAAAGTCACAAGTCAAATGTCCCCAAAGTCACTTAGCTTTGTATGAGTTGTTCAGTTTATTATGTGGTGGAAGGTTTAATCGACCTATCAGGAAGAGATGATGCTACCTCGCATTCATTTTGCACTTCGCAGGGAATGTGGTTTGGCTGCATTGAAGACAGCTGAGACAGCACACTGGGGCATAACTAGCACTTCCTCCTTTGTTCATTATTATTTTTTTAGCAGATGCTCTCATGCAGAGCGACTTACAGTAAGTGCATACATTTTTTTTTTTTTTCATACTGGCCCCCCCGTGGGAATCGAACCCACAACCCTGGCGTTGCAAGCGCCATGCTCTACCAACTGAGCTACACGGGACTTGTTCTTGCCATAGATGTCATCTGATGACTTTGTAATGCATTTCCACTTTGATTAAACTGTTTAATAATGATGATGATGATGATGATGATGTTACTGAATTTGGATTAGAAGACCATTTACACACACACTTCCAATATTTATCTGCCCAAAGGTCCTGTTGAGCAGCTGATGTTTAGGCTACAATGTGGTTAGATCAGGGCTGATGTTTAGGCTACAATGTGGTTAGACCAGGGCTGATGTTTAGGCTACAATGTGGTTAGATCAGGGCTGATGTTTAGGCTACAATGTGGTTAGATCAGGGCTGATGTTTAGGCTACAATGTGGTTAGATCAGGGCTGATGTTTAGGCTACAATGTGGTTACATCAGGGCTGATGTTTAGACTACAATGTGGTTAGATCAGGGCTGATGTTTAGACTATAATGTGGTTAGATCAGGGCTGATGTTTAGGCTACAATGTGGTTAGACCAGGGCTGATGTTTAGGCTACAATGTGGTTAGACCAGGGCTTGAACAAAAGCCTGCACACCCAGTAGCTATCCTGGAGGATGGTTGCCACCCTTTGACATTGTAAAGAAAGGGACAGGGAAAGGGGGAAAAAACTCAAACGTTTAATGATGATGATGTTACTGAATTTGGATCAGAAGAGAGTTTACACGCACACTTCCAATCTTATCTCCTTTGTGGTGCTGGGAGTTACTGGCCCAAAACAATATACGTTGGAGAAAAAGGTATTGTACCGAAACGTCCACCACAACAAATGTGTGGAGGTACAATCTTGTGTGCAGGAGTTATTTATATTTTTCTACTGTTTTTTATTTATTTTTAAAAAGTTATTTTATACTGTATTATATTTTATTGCCATACTGTATATGAAGAGTAATTTTACAACTTGAATAGTTCTCTCATCATTATTGTTACAACTATCTATCCATGCTCATAGTTATATATGGTCAGGAGAAGGTTTATAAGATGATATGGTTTATATTTATAAGGTGTATAGACTAGTCTCCAATAGAAATCCTCAATCCCACTTGTCATGGCGACTTTGGCTAGCTAAACTCATGCATAGAAACACGTCTTCGGGTCGAATGGTCGTCTCGCGCCGAACTGCGCATGTGCAGGCCGTTAAATCAAAGGTACTCCTTCGATATAAAGTTGTTTTTGACGAAAGCGAAAACGTGTCAGTTTGTCACTTTCAAGAGGTTGGAGTAATAACAAGTTCAACTACTTAAGACATTGGCTCCAATCCAGGTTGTGCTGTTAGATTTCACAAAAATTAACAACCAAGGAATAATTTGTCACTTCTCTCATTGACTTCTCATACCAAAAACCCCAGCCTTGTCTGTTTCGCAAGCGTTCCCGGAAGTCTTGCGATGTTGCGCCTCTGGGTTTAGAAACTGTGACAGCTTATCAATGGCCGAGATTCACACACAGAGGCAAAAAAAAAGTTGATAAAAGAGGACTGAAGGCGGGATCTGCATTGAATAGCAATTTGAGCCTTATATATAAACATGTCTAGTTAGATACCTAGCTTTCAAGTTGCCTACCAAATCCATTTAAAAAAATGTATTTTTTTACCAGGCAAGTCAGTTAAGAACAAATTCTTATTTACAATGACGGCCTACACCGGCCAAACCTGGACGACGCTGGGCCAATTGTGCGCCGCCCTATGGGACTCCTAATCACGGCCGGTTGTGATACAGCCTGGAATCGAACCAGGGGGTCTGTAGTGATGCCTCAAGCAATGAGATACAGTGCCTTAGACCGCTGCGCCACTCGGGTGTCCCATTTGATCCCTGATTCATTGAATGAGGGAGTAATTTGATCAAGACAAAAGTATTTAGTTACAATGTTGCAATATTTAATATCAAGGGTGGCAACCATCCTCCAGGATAACTACTGGGTGTGCAGACTTTTGTTCAAACCCTGATCTAACCACATTGTAGCCTAAACATCAGCCCTGATCTAACCACATTGTATCCTAAACATCAGCCCTGATCTAACCACATTGTAGCCTAAACATCAGCCCTGATCTAACCACATTGTAGCCTAAACATCAGCTGTTCAACAGGACCTTGAAAAGCAGTTTTTCAGGGCTGGATCTAAAGCCTGCACACCCAGCAGCTCTCCAGATGGAGGGTTGACCACATGTTGACAACAGTGTAGTTCTACTTTGTGGAGGGTTAAGTGCCTTGATCAAGGGCACAACGGCAGGAGATGGTAGGCCTACATGGGATCAGACACAGCAGCCTTCCACTGTCAATAATGTAGGCTAAATAATAGTCATGAAAGTTGGTTAAAAGTCATGAAGAAGTCATGGAAAATCTGTATGAACCCTTAACAGTGAATAATCACAGGTCTCTATAGCATAATGTCATTTGTGTATTTTGGTGAACATAGTCTAATGGACTGACTTGGAAAAAGACAGATCCTCCACTTCTTTCATCGCAAGTCAAGCACTGCGCACACACACACACACACACACACACACACACACACACACACACACACACACACACACACACACACACTGTACTATCATGCCAACTTCTTGTCAGTCATTGATTTCATGCCAAACATCTGGTAAATTGGCCTAACTTAATAACCTACCTAGTTAACATGGACTAGTTGATCAACTGGACATATTGTAGTTATAATGGCCTGATTACGTGCCCAGCGGCCTCGACCCCGAGGAGGCCCTCATTGATTTTGTTGAGTCACTCAGGTATCATGAACACACATAAGACATGGTAACATGTGTGAAATTGCATGGAAATTCGCTTTAAAACTGCAGAATTGTCTCTACACCACATGGCAAAATGTGTAGAATTGCAGGGCATAAGCTTTAAAACAGTAAAATGTTCTCTCCACCAACAAGATGGGTGTAGCATTTTGAACTGTTTGGGTCACATGGGTTGCGATGTGGGGGTTTGTTACTACACTGATAAATAACAGCAATATCCTTCCAGACCTTTGCCACCTAGGAAATATGTGACCGGACATTCTAAAATAGTAGTTGTCCTATGTTACTCCTCCTTAGCCTGGTGGAAGCAGCCGGGTTGGTAGTGAGTCGATAGCCTGGTGGAAGCAGCCGGGTTGGTAGTGAGTCGATAGCCTGGTGGAAGCGGCCGGGTTGGTAGTGAGTCGATAGCCTGGTGGAAGCGGCCGGGTTGGTAGTGAGTCGATAGCCTGGTGGAAGCAGCCGGGTTGGTAGTGAGTCGATAGCCTGGTGGAAGCAGCCGGGTTGGTAGTGAGTCGATAGCCTGGTGGAAGCGGCCGGGTTGGTAGTGAGTCGATAGCCTGGTGGAAGCGGCCGGGTTGGTAGTGAGTCGATAGCCTGGTGGAAGCAGCCGGGTTGGTAGTGAGTCGATAGCCTGGTGGAAGCAGCCGGGTTGGTAGTGAGTCGATAGCCTGGTGGAAGCAGCCTGGTTGTTAGAGTGTGTGGGAGGAGAGAGACAAAGGTATGTCTGTTACAAGGTGGCCCACACACTTTCAACATTTAGATAATCAAGTATTTGACATTTCCATTGTGTTAAAGATGGGTGATTGGTTGATTTCCAGTTTAGTATGCGTTTTTTCAAGATGATTGACGAGAAACGTATTGTACCAACTCATCAGGTATCTCACTGCACCCTCATATGCCATGTCTTGAAATATTCAGACAGACGCACTAAAAGTACATTTACATTGTAATACTTCTGACAGCCAACTTCCAGAAGGCATGGATTATTGAGACCTTGTTAGTTTTACACTTAAAGACATGACTCTGCTGTTGTGCTGTAGAATTTGTGAATTTTGTCTCGTGTAATAAATTCTATACATTAGTTTATGCTGGATTAAGTATAAATTGTCATTAACTACAATTCTGTTAGTTATGTTCCAACATTCCCTTCATCTTGTACCAATATCAGTTATTTATATGTCTTGGTTACAATAGTTTATATTTATTTCCAAGAGATTGTCAGTTGGATAGTCTCTCTGCAAGGTTTTGTACAGCTTACTTATCATATGAATATTCCTTTTCCGACTCAAATAGGATTCCCTCAAGATTGCTCTGATGTCCAAAAGATTTCAAATCGAAATGTCTTGATATGAAACTCTTAAGTTGCACGTATTTGAAAATATATACATTGGTCAGTCCAAAATTGCTTTTTTTTTATTCTGTCATGGAAATAAATGTATTTCCTATTACCAAGTCATTTACGATTTCTACGCCTTTAGTTTTCCATGTGGACCAATTTAAATCGGTGAATTCTGAAAAGCTATCCAAGGATGGTTCCATAGGGGTGTGTTTTTAGGGAGTGATATTGGTTCTTGTAGAATACGTCTCATCTTCTTCCATATTGTTATAGTGTTCTTAACTATGAAGTTATTAATGTTCTTAGCTTTATCCTTTGACAATAGACAATATTGACAATATTCTGGGGATGAGCATGCGCCTCTTCAATATGTTACCCATTGTTCCTCTTTAGTGCATTGAACTATATGTCACAAGTAAAAGCGCTGGGTGGCGAGTTGATACAATTCTACGTCTGGAAGGTTAAAACCACCCTCAGCCAACCGATATAGCGCTAGAGACAGCTCTATCCGCTGTGTCGGTCCGCTAATACAGAACTAGTAAAGGCCCAGTGCACTACTTTTGTGATTTTTAAATATTGTTTTCTATTATTAATATTGTTTTTTAATTCCGTTTTTTCAGGGGATGCTGCAGCAACCTCAGCACCCATACGGTTTGTGCTTAAAGGTTTTTGCTGTAGAGTTATTTTTCTCATTATTTTGTTCTTTTCCACATTCATTTTATGTCCTGAGATTTTAGAGTATTGGGTTTTCAATATTGGTCAGGTGTATCAGGAGATCATCCGCAAATAAATGTTGTTTGTATTCATGTTTACCAATACCCGTTACGTTTGGGTCCTGTCTAACTCCTTCTGCAAGCGGTTCAATTGCCAGCGCAAACAGGAGACGAGAGCGATTTACAGGAGCAATTAGGGTTAAGTGCCTTGCTTAAGGGCACATCGACAGATTTTTCACCTAGTCGGCTCGGGGATTAGAACCAGCGACCTTTCGGTTACTGGCACAACGCTCTTACCCACTAAGCTACCTGCCGCCAAATGTATTAAATGTATGGGTCTGTAATCCGCATGGGACTCTCCACATTTTCCTGGTTTTAATATAACTGAAATAACTGTTTGATACATGGAACTAGGAAGCACTGAATACGGCCACTACTTCGTCCCAAAATGTTAAATTGAATTCTATGCGAAAGAGGTCCATTCCTGGTGCTTTTCTCCACACGAACGCTAAGCGTCTAATATTTATTTTTGGGTGATCTGTTTTCAGTGAATTTGTCTACTGATCATTGCTTCAGGGTTGTTGACTCTAAGAAGGCTTTAGGATCAGTCCCACTGTTCAATTCAGATTTATATAAACACACACACTGAACAAAAAACAGCGCAACATGCAACTACTTCAATGATTTTACTGAGTTACAGTTCATATAAGGAAATCTGTCAATTGAAATAAATGAATTAGGCCCTGATCTATGGGCTTCACATGGCTGGGAATACAGGTATGCATCTGTTGGTCACATATCCCTTTAAAAAGAAAGGTAGGGCATGTCACAGAAAACCAGTCAGTATCTGGTGTGACCACCCTTCGCCTCATGCAGCGCGACATCTTCTTCGCATGGAGTTGATCAGGCTGTTGAATGTGGCCTGTGGAATGCTGTCCCACTCCTCTTCAATGGCTGTTTGCCAAGTTGCTGGATATTGGCGTTCATACTAATGCCTCTCATTTATCCAATCGTTCAGCTCAAACAGCGCCATTAGCCATTAGCCCGCCAAACCAAGCTATCAACCGAAGGTTCCAGCATGCCTCTGGACTGCATGACTTCCAGTGGGCAGCCACCTGGGACACAAAAACAGGGGGGGGGGGGGGGGGGGGGTAAATACACAACGTTTTAATCGCAAGGATCCGTCAATTATCCAACGGAAAGGCTTGATTTGTTAAACATGCAAATTGGTCCCACCTGTGACACATACATCCATCATCATAAGGGGACCAACACAGGTGTGTCCATTCTGGTCCGAAGCAACTGAACGTGAGTTGGGCTCACACCATAGAGATAGTGAGAGGAGGCAACATTGTATCTGTCCCATGATGACGTCTGTGAGAGCGTGACGGGCAGGGACATTGAAGCCATCTCCATTCTGAAGTAGTCAATTATTATCTCCTTCTACTACTTCTATGAGTTGGTTAACAAACTGAAAGGGTGAATACTGCCACCTGGAGGGTGTTGTTGGAACAGGTATAAAGCCAAGGTTGGCTATTTACTGCCAGCTGCACTTATGGAACGTTTTGCTGATCGCTCCTGATGACCTGGATGGAATTATGTGATTATTTCTTAACCCATAGGAAGTCCCACCTAGTTGACAACTTCAAAATGGTGAAAGTCCCCAATGGCGCTGCCCATGCTAAAACTGGCTTTGGGGCACTAGAGACCTCTATCTATCTCTATGGCTCACACACACATAAAGGGGCGGGTTAACAGCATGAGATTGACACGTCCTATACAAATCACAATAACTCCCCTTTGCCACATGTAGTTACTGTATGACACAACAAAGAGTTGACCGAGGTGGGACTTCCTAAACCTGCCAGCCATCCCCAGCTTGATAAAGCTCCAAAATGAAAGATGGCACCAAGAAAGGAGGAAGGTAGGTGTATTTTCATGTTTCATCCCATCTGTTTTTACTATAGTTTGATGTATTCAAATTCAAAGTAATAAAACAGTTATGCTGAAGGAATTGTATAGATGGCATTGTTCCTCTGTGCACGGAATGCAGGTGTTTTCACAGTCACTTAAGTTGACATGTAGGAGGTTGTTTTGTGCTCAGCTCAGGTACAGACAATGAAGCGTGGAGTTCTGAGTGACGTGCTCAATCTATGTGATAACTAGCCTTGTAAACAGGAACCTCTGGCAGAACAAAAGCTTGTGTCTATGTGATAACTAGCCCTGTAAACAGGAACTTCTGGCAGAACAAAAGCTTGTCTGAGGTGGTGCACCGGCTGCTGTTCAGTGTCTGAGGTGGTGCACCGGCTGCTGTTCAGTGTCTGAGGTGGTGCACCGGCTGCTGTTCAGTGTCTGAGGTGGTGCACCGGCTGCTGTTCAGTGTCTGAGGTGGTGCACCGGCTGCTGTTCAGTGTCTGAGGTGGTGCACCGGCTGCTGTTCAGTGTCTGAGGTGGTGCACCGGCTGCTGTTCAGTGTCTGAGGTGGTGCACCGGCTGCTGTTCAGTGTCTGAGGTGGTGCACCGGCTGCTGTTCAGTGTCTGAGGTGGTGCACCGGCTGCTGTTCAGTGTCTGAGGTGGTGCACACCCTTTGCTATGAGACTCGAAATTGAGCTAATGTATTTATGTTTTTTATTTTTAATACATTTGCAAAAATGTCTACCTGTTTTTGCTTTGTCATTATGGGGTATTGTGTGTAGATTGATGAGGATTTTTTTTATTTAAGCCATTTTAGAATAAGGCTGTGACATAACAAAATTTGGAACAAGTCAAGGTGTCTGAATACTTTCCGAATGCACTTTATATCATTTTTGAAGACTGCAATTCCACAGTAACAGAATGATGCTGAGACTCCGATTTTTCATACAACTCAAGGACGCACAAGGACGACTTAACAATTTCTCTCTCTCTCTCCTCCCAGTCAGGAGATGGCGGAAGGCGAGAGATACCGCTGGTGGTCCGGTTTTCGCAGCTGTTTCCTCATCCTTCTGCTCACAGTGATGGCCATCTTCTTCTTCACCAACGACCGGTCAGCAGAGTGTGCCCCAAGATGGTGGACAGAATACCATGGTGGTTCAGCCAACAGATCTGGTTCTACCAACACCACTAGTGCAGTAGTTTCTCCAAACTCCACTGCCTTTTCCATAGACGCTCATGAAACTGGATCTGCCAATTCAACAGATCATCAGACTTCACTTACCAACTCTACTCAACAGGCCATCAAACTCAATCCAACACATAATGAAACTGGTAACATCACGACTGCACTGACCATCACCACTAATCTGATTACAGAGGTCAAGGCAGTTCTGGCCACTGGACTGGCCACTCCTGTTCCATATGTGTCCCCAGGACCGTACCATGTAGAATACCCATCAGAGTACCACTTCATCCTGGATGAGCCGGAGAAATGCCGGGAGCAGAACCCCTTCCTGGTTCTGATGGTGCCAGTGGCGCCCTATAACAGGGAGGCTCGTGACGCCATCCGCAGTACTTGGGGCAGTGAGAGGCAGGTACTGGGAAAAGAGGTGCGTCTGTTCTTCCTGCTGGGACTTCCCAGTGGAGAGGGGACAGAGCAGCTCCAGGAGAAGGTGCTGCAGGAGAGCAAAGAGCACCAGGATCTGCTGCAGAGCGACTTCATAGACAGCTACAAAAACCTGACCATCAAGACCATGGTGATGATGGAGTGGCTGAGCTCTCGCTGCCCCAAAGCCTCCTACGCCATGAAGATCGACTCAGACATGTTCCTCAACGTGAACACCTTGGTCAACATGCTGCTTCACGCTCCAAAGCAGAACTACATGACTGGACTAGTGGCCCAATGGGGAGCAGTTCTAAGAGACCGTAACTCCAAATGGTACCTTCCAAAGGAGGTGTTTCCTGAGAAAATATACCCACCTTATGCTCTGGGCCTGGGCTATGTCTTCACCTTAGACCTCCCCAGGAAGCTGGTGGAGGCGTCCAGGCATGTTAAAGCCATCTACATAGAGGATGTGTATCTGGGACTGTGTATGAGACACCTGGGCATTCGTCCTACTAACCCCCCCAATGGAAACCTCTTCCATGTTTTCCCTGTGGCTTATGACCGCTGCACCTACTCACGGCTGATAGCCACCACCACACACAGTATCACTCACCAGGTCAAAGCATGGAAAGACTTACACAAACCTGGTCCTCCGTGCTGATCACGTACACTAACAAACTGACTGATGTACCAATCACTTCCTCATTGTTTGTTCTTGCCAAAGATGTAATCTGGTGAATTTGTAATGCATTTCCATTTTGATTAAAACGTTTAATGATTATGATGTTACTGAATTTGGATCAGAAGAGAGTTTACACGCACACTTCCAATCTTATCTCCTTTGTGGTGCTGGGAGTTACTGGCCCAAAAAAATATACGTTGGAGAAAAAGGTATTGTACTGAAACGTCCACCACAACAAATGTGTGGAGGTACAATCTTGTGTGCAGGAGTTATTTATATTTTTCTACTGATTTTATTTTATTTTATGGCCATACTGTATGTGAGTAGTAATTTTACAACTTGAATAGTTCTCTCATCATTATTGTTACAACTATCTATCCATGCTCATAGTTATATATGGTCAGGAGAAGGTTTATAAGATGATATGGTTTAGTCTTATAACCGCGATCGATAATAGACAGTACTGTGCAGCCGTTTTCATTGACCTGGCCAAGGCTTTCGACTCTGTCAACCACCGCATTCTTATTGGCAGACTAAATAGTCTTGGTTTCTCAAATGACTGCCTCGCCTGGTTCACCAACTACTTCTCTGATAGAGTTCAATGTGTCAAATCGGAGGGCCTGTTGTCTAGACCTATGGCAGTCTCTATGGGGGTGCCACAGGGTTCAATTCTTGGGCCGACTCTTTTCTCTGTGTATATCAATGACGTCGCTCTTGCTGCTGGTGACTCTCAGATCCACCTCTACGCAGACGACACCATTTTGTATACATCTGGCCCTTCATTGGACACTGTGTTAACAAACCTCCAAACGAGCTTCAATGCCATACAACACTCCTTCAGTAGCCTCCAACTGCTCTTAAACACAAGTAAAACTAAATGCATGCTCTTCAACCGAACGCTGCTTGCACCCACCCACCCGACTAGAATCACTACTCTCGACGGGTCAAATTACAAATATCTAGGTGTCTGGTTAGACTGTAAACTCTCCTTCCAGACTCACATTAAGAATCTCCAATCCAAAGTTAAATCTAGAATCGGTTTCCTATTTCGCAACAAAGCCTCCTTCACTCATGCTGCCAAACATGCCCTCGTAAAACTGACTATCCTACCGATCCTTGACTTCGGCGATGTCATTTACAAAATAGCCTCCAACACTCTACTCAGCAAATTGGATGTAGTCTATCACAGTGCCATCCGTTTTGTCTCCAAAGCCCCATATAATACCCACCACTGTGACCTGTACGCTCTTGTTGGCTGGTCCTCACTACATATTCGTCGCCAAACCCACTGGCTCCAGGCCATCTATAAATCACTGCTAGGCAAATCCCCGCCTTATCTTAGCTCATTGGTCACCATAGCAACACCCACCCGTAGTATGCGCTCCAGCAGGTATATCTCCTCTGGTCCGCTGTAGCTCAGCTGGTAGAGCACGGCGCTTGTAACGCCAAGGTAGTGGGTTCGATCCCCGGGACCACCCATACACAAAAATGTATGCACGCATGACTGTAAGTCGCTTTGGATAAAAGCGTCTGCTAAATGGCTTATTATTATTATTATTATCTCACTGGTCATCCCCAAAGCCAACACCTCCTTTGGCCGCCATTCCTTCCAGTTCTCTGCTGCCAATGACTGGAACAAATTGCAAAAATCTCTGAAGCTGGAGACCCTTATCTCCCTCACTAACTTTAAGCATCAGTTGTCAGAGCACCTTACCGATCACTGCACCTGTACACAGCCCATCTGAAATTAGCCCGCCCAACTACCTCATCCCTATATTGTTATTTATTTTCCTTATTTGTACCCCAGTATCTCTATTTGCACATCATCTCTTGCACATCTATCATTCCAGTGTTAATACTAATTGTAATTATTTTGCACTATAACCTATTTATTGCCTTACCTCCATAACTTGCTACATTTGCACACACTGTATATATATTTATTTCTGTTGTATTTTTGACTTTGTTTTGTTTTACCCCATATGTAACTCTGTGTTGTTGTTTTTATCGCACTGCTTTGCTTTATCTTGGCCGGATCGCAGTTGTAAATGAGAACTTGTTCTCAACTGGCTTACCTGGTTAAATAAAGGTGAAATAAAAATAAATAAATAAATATTTATAAGGTGTATAGACTAGTCTCTGGAGATGCTAGCCGGGACCAGCACTGGTTTGGCTCTGGGTTCAGAGATTATAAAGTGTGTATAGAATTATTATTTGTTTTATATGAACATGAGTTCAAGCAATGGTTAACAGAATCATTGGAGGACTCACAGTATACTGTTTACCTTGACAGGATTTTATAAGATGGACAACACTGGGAGAGCAAGTTACAACAGGACTGCAGATTGAACCACTGACGTTCACAGAAGTAGATCATATTAACCAGTGAAAGCGAACATAATGTGGTGATATAGTCTTACTGAGTCACCTAGTGGACACAACAGCATGACCAAGGGGTTGAATCCCTAAGTCCCTAAGACAATTGATAAATAGGTAATTGACTAATACATTTACATTTTACATTTTAGTCATTTAGCAGATGCTCTTATCCAGAGCGACTTACAGTTAGTGAATACATATTTTTTTTATACTGGCCCCCCGTGGGAATCGAACCCACAACCCTGGCGTTGCAATCACCATGCTCTATCAACTGAGCTATATCCCTGCCGGCCATTCCCTCCCCTACCCTGGACGACGCTGGGCCAATTGTGCGCCGCCCAGTCGCGGCCGGCGGCGACAGAGCCTGGATTCGAACCAGGATCTCTAGTGGCACAGTTAGCACTGCGATGCAGTGCCTTAGACCACTGCGCCACTCAGGAGTACTAATCATGCAAATAGTCGATAATAGTCTATATTTATAATGATAAATAGGTAATTGACTAATACATCAAGTGAACTTATATATATACACACCAGTGGGATACCCACCAGTTATACAATATGGAGTCATAGAGCAGGTATAGAGACTAACATTTCTACCTTATCAACTTACCAAAACTCTTAGTTATTACAAAATCTAGGACCCAGGTTCCAGAAAACCCCGGGCATAAGACATCTTACAGCCATAATCAGACCAGGAAATAAATATGGCAGCTCCAAGTGCTTGAATGATCCGTCCAATTCACATTCATATTCAATGTTTCATAGAAGTCAAGTCAAATGTAGAGGAAAACTACGACCAATGTGGCTCCATGTCAACATCCATGTACAGACGTCTTAGAAGATGCTATAGGCCTATAGTTCTTGTCTTAATAGGAAGGCCTTACGTGAGTTTTAAAACAAACACAACTTTTTTTGTGAGAAATCTCACTGCTATTTCTTCTACGTCATCGGTATAGAAGGAACCTAAATCAAGGTTGTGTCCCTGTGTATAAGCACAGTTTTTACTCTTCGTTATAGGCTGACTGTCTTAACTTATCATGTAAAAACTACACCCAAACGTAGTGCACCACTACCTGGGCCCATAGGGTTCTGGTCAAACCTAGTGCACTACATAGGGAATAGGGTGCCATTTCGGACGTAAACACTAACCTACTCCAAGAGATGAAATAATCTGTCTGGGTACGACACAGGTGCATGCCACAGGGATGGTAACAGAGGTCTACCGTCATCAGGTAGTGTCGAGGGTTGCCAGGGAACGCTGGTCTTCTGGAGCGCCTTGAAAGTGGCCGACACAGGGACAGAGTTACGTTTCATGTCCTCGTGCTTGTTGATGATGCAGCCGTCACACAGACACTCAGCCACCATGATTTTAGCGGGGAATCCTCTCCTCTCCTCTCTCTCTCTCGTCAATTCTGCAAGAGAGCGATGTAGTGAAATTATATCAAGCCCGACGTGATGACACAGTATAGCCTAATATTATTAGGGGGGGGGGGGGGGGAAATGAAATTACATGCCATAAATACCATAATTAAATGATTAGTAACTATTTGACCTTTTCTTAGGCTTACTCCATTCTTTGTGTTTGTCTTTCTTAACAAACTATTAACTCTTCAAAATGGTTTTAAACATCATGTCAATCATGGGCCGTCAGTCCTTCCGTCCATAGCGGACTATTAATTTGAGAGTTCCATTTCCCTAGTCCCATCCTTCAGGTTACCAAAACAAAGTGGCAGGACCAGGCTGTCGAAATTAAGGCTATTACATATTGTGCTATTCTACAGACGCTGAAGGGCGATACCTTACCTGTACCGCCAGGGGGAGAGAGAGAGCGGTTTTTGTATTGCGCTGATGACAGAGACGCAGTGTGGAGTTTGAAGCTGGCGCAGCTCTGTCTGTCCCAGTGCTGTTGTAGGTGGATGCTGTCAGACACAGCCGTCCTAAAGCAGTGGGCGCTCATCATGAAACCTTTTAGCCCGCCTATCCACCCCCCTCTGACTGAAACATCTCTTTGCTGACGACGGCCATGCAAAACACAGGCACCGCAAGATGCAAAGGATTAAAAGGATCTGGAAAACGGAGAAGAAAGCAAAAGTTTTTAATGCGATAACGGCAGAAAATAATAAAGCAGATTGTAAATAATAATAATCAATGTGCATAGCAGAAGTCTAAAACTCAGATGATCAATTATAAAATAAAAATGAATTGATCATTTTACATCCAAACCATTAGCCTATAATAACCTGGCCTAAACATATCCCATTCATCTCCCATTCAATTACATATAATTTAAAATCATATAATTAAATTATATATTTCTAAATAAACGAAAAGTCAGGTTGCTGCAAGAGTCTATGTCCCCAACGTGCCATGGTCGGTCTTCCTCTGTTACTCTTCATATAGTGACAGTTGGTGCCATGGTCGCTCTTCCTCTGTTACTCTTCATATAGTGACAGTTGGTGCCATGGTCGCTCTTCCTCTGTTACTCTTCATATAGTGACAGTTGGTGCCATGGTCGCTCTTCCTCTGTTACTCTTCATATAGTGACAGTTGGTGCCATGGTCGCTCTTCCTCTGTTACTCTTCATATAGTGACAGTTGGTGCCATGGTCGCTCTTCCTCTGTTACTCTTCATATAGTGACAGTTGGTGCCATGGTCGCTCTTCCTCTGTTACTCTTCATATAGTGACAGTTGGTGCCATGGTCGCTCTTCCTCTGTTACTCTTCATATAGTGACAGTTGGTGCCATGGTCGCTCTTCCTCTGTTACTCTTCATATAGTGACAGTTGGTGCCATGGTCGCTCTTCCTCTGTTACTCTTCATATAGTGACAGTTGGTGCCATGGTCGCTCTTCCTCTGTTACTCTTCATATAGTGACAGTTGTAGGCTTCTTTCTCCTGGCGAAACCCGAGACGGAGGTGAAACGATGAAATTATAGGCTGCTGCAGTTTATCACGCTGATTTCCTTTTCCTCAACCGCTTCATGCTGGCAGAACAAACACCTTATTGTAAAATCCCATGCTACTCCTCCTCCACAGTGTCTTTTTCTCACGAAAAACCTTCTAGTAAAATCCCATGCTACTCCTCCTCCACAGTGTCTTTTTCTCACGAAAAACCTTCTAGTAAAATCCCATGCTACTCCTCCTCCACAGTTGTTTTCTTCTTCACGTAGGCGGCAGCGATCAGGCTGTCCACAAGGGCAGTCAGCTAGTGACCGCGACCTAATCACTGACAGGCAGAATGTAGGGATATGCAGTGGCATCATTCAAAGCGGTAAAGGAATGCGAGCTTGATTCTAGGTTATTCATTACCAAAACTCAGTACGCTAGATCTAAATTAGATGTTCTATTGTACGCTAGATCTAAATTAGATGTTCTATTGAAAGGACCATGGTTGTGTTATTGAACTTGAAACTTTGCACTTTAGGAACAGTTTCAAAATGAGTCAGTCATTCTACTTTTACTCCAAATATTATTCCCTACAACATGATTCTGCTGTTCAAACAGTTTCACTATGAATAAATCTTCTTTCTTTCTTTCTTTCTTTCTTTCTTTCTTTCTTTCTTTCTTTCTTTCTTTCTTTCTTTCTTTCTTTCTTTCTTTCTTTCTTTCTTTCTTTCTTTCTTTCTTTCTTTCTTTCTTTCTTTCTTAACACATATTTTTTTTCTGGTGCATTTACTTGAGTTAATTCTAATGTGACCTGTGCTACATTTGAGGTTTGAGAAACATGCCACCTCTCACTCAATGTCAACAAAACAAAGAAGGTGATCGGGACAAGTCTCTGAATATCATTGAGTACTTGTACTTGAACCTTGAATGAGTAGGTGTTCTAAAACTTTTGACCGGTAGTGTATGTAAATAAGGTATTTCTGTTTTTTTATATTTGTAATACATTTGCAAGAATTTCTAAAAACCTGTTTTCGCTTTGTCATTATGGGGTAGCGTGTGTAGATTGCTGAGATTATAAAAATAAAAAAACAATTTTAAAATAAGGCTGCAACATAACAAAATGTGGAAAAAGTCAAGGGGTCTGAATACTTTCCGAAGGCAATATCCATCTCCTGTGGGTATCATTAGTATTCACCCCCTTGGATGTAGTTCTACTGTATATGATTGATATGATTTATTTAAGTTTCATACACCAACCAGTGCCCAGTCCACATGGGATTACAAAATACTACTAAACACAGTACCATTTTCCTTGTACTTAAGACTGTCACACCCTGATCTGTTTCACCTGTCTTGTGCTTGTCTCCACCCACCACCAGGTGTCTCCCATTTCCCCCATTATCCCCAGTGTATTTCCACCTGCCTTTTCTGTTTGTCTGTTGCC
The DNA here is from genome assembly GCF_964263955.1 of Coregonus lavaretus. Lineage (NCBI taxonomy): Eukaryota > Metazoa > Chordata > Actinopteri > Salmoniformes > Salmonidae > Coregonus > Coregonus lavaretus. The sequence continues at coordinate 179,966 of NW_028156943.1, read as the reverse complement.
AATTCGTCTTGGTTTGTCAGGTCTTACCAGCGTGTTTGCTGTTTAGCCTGTTCTCAAGTTCTTGTTTTCTAGGTTCTGACCTTTCTACCTGTCCTGACCCTGAGCCTGCCTGTCATTCTGTCCCTGATTGACTCTGCCTTGGATTACGAACCTCTACCTGCCCTCGACCTGCCCTTTGCCTGCCCCTGTGTTATAATAAATATTCTGAGAACCGAACCATCCGCCTCCTGTGTCTGCATCTGGGTCACTACACAACCATCTAGCCCCACCACACAACCATCTAGCCCCACTACACAACCATCTAGCCCCACTAAACAACCATCTAGCCCCACTACACAACCATCTAGCCCCACTAAACAACCATCTAGCCCCACTACACAACCATCTAGCCCCACTATACAACCAGCTACCATCTAGCCCCACTAAACAACCAGCTACCATCTAGCCCCACTACACAACCAGCTACCATCTAGCCCCACGACACAACCATCTAGCCCCACTAAACAACCATCTAGCCCCACTACACAACCATCTAGCCCCACTACACAACCAGCTACCATCTAGCCCCACTACACAACCATCTAGCCCCACTAAACAACCATCTAGCCCCACTACACAACCATCTAGCCCCACTACACAACCAGCTACCATCTAGCCCCACGACACAACCAGCTACCATCTAGCCCCACTACACAACCAGCTACCATCTAGCCCCACTACACAACCAGCTACCATCTAGCCCCACTACACAACCATCTAGCCCCACTACACAACCATCTAGCCCCACTACACAACCATCTAGCCCCACTACACAACCAGCTACCATCTAGCCCCACTACACAACCATCTAGCCCCACCACTACACAACCATCTAGCCCCACTACACAACCATCTAGCCCCACTACACAACCAGCTACCATCTAGCCCCACTACACAACCATCTAGCCCCACTACACAACCAGCTACCATCTAGCCCCACTACACAACCAGCTACCATCTAGCCCCACTACACAACCAGCTACCATCTAGCCCCACTACACAACCAGCTACCATCTAGCCCCACTACACAACCATCTAGCCCCACTACACAACCATCTACCATCTAGCCCCACTACACAACCATCTAGCCCCACTACACAACCAGCTACCATCTAGCCCCACTACACAACCATCTAGCCCCACTACACAACCAGCTACCATCTAGCCCCACTACACAACCAGCTACCATCTAGCCCCACTACACAACCAGCTACCATCTAGCCCCACTACACAACCAGCTACCATCTAGCCCCACTACACAACCAGCTACCATCTAGCCCCACTACACAACCATCTAGCCCCACTACACAACCAGCTACCATCTAGCCCCACTACACAACCAGCTACCATCTAGCCCCACTACACAACCATCTAGCCCCACTACACAACCAGCTACCATCTAGCCCCACTACACAACCATCTAGCCCCACTACACAACCAGCTACCATCTAGCCCCACTACACAACCAGCTACCATCTAGCCCCACTACACAACCATCTAGCCCCACTACACAACCAGCTACCATCTAGCCCCACTACACAACCAGCTACCATCTAGCCCCACTACACAACCATCTACCATCTAGCCCCACTACACAACCAGCTACCATCTAGCCCCACTAAACAACCAGCTACCATCTAGCCCCACTACACAACCAGCTACCATCTAGCCCCACTAAACAACCAGCTACCATCTAGCCCCACTACACAACCATCTAGCCCCACTACACAACCAGCTGCCATCTAGCCCCACTAAACAACCAGCTACCATCTAGCCCCACTAAACAACCATCTAGCCCCACTACACAACCATCTACCATCTAGCCCCACTACACAACCATCTAGCCCCACTACACAACCATCTAGCCCCACTAAACAACCAGCTACCATCTAGCCCCACTACACAACCAGCTACCATCTAGCCCCACTACACAACCAGCTACCATCTAGCCCCACTAAACAACCATCTAGCCCCACTAAACAACCAGCTACCATCTAGCCCCACTAAACAACCATCTAGCCCCACTAAACAACCATCTAGCCCCACTACACAACCATCTAGCCCCACTACACAACCATCTAGCCCCACTAAACAACCAGCTACCATCTAGCCCCACTACACAACCATCTAGCCCCACTAAACAACCAGCTACCATCTAGCCCCACTAAACAACCAGCTACCATCTAGCCCCACTACACAACCAGCTACCATCTAGCCCCACTAAACAACCATCTAGCCCCACTAAACAACCATCTAGCCCCACTAAACAACCAGCTACCATCTAGCCCCACTAAACAACCATCTAGCCCCACTAAACAACCATCTAGCCCCACTACACAACCATCTAGCCCCACTACACAACCATCTAGCCCCACTAAACAACCAGCTACCATCTAGCCCCACTACACAACCATCTAGCCCCACTAAACAACCAGCTACCATCTAGCCCCACTAAACAACCATCTAGCCCCACTACACAACCAGCTACCATCTAGCCCCACTACACAACCATCTAGCCCCACTATACAACCAGCTACCATCTAGCCTCACTAAACAACCATCTAGCCCCACTACACAACCAGCTACCATCTAGCCCCACTACACAACCAGCTACCATCTAGCCTCACTAAACAACCATCTAGCCCCACTACACAACCAGCTACCATCTAGCCCCACTACACAACCAGCTACCATCTAGCCCCACTACACAACCATCTACCATCTAGCCCCACTACACAACCATCTAGCCCCACTACACAACCATCTAGCCCCACTACACAACCAGCTACCATCTAGCCCCACTACACAACCAGCTACCATCTAGCCCCACTACACAACCATCTAGCCCCACTAAACAACCAGCTACCATCTAGCCCCACTACACAACCATCTAGCCCCACTACACAACCATCTAGCCCCACTACACAACCATCTAGCCCCACTAAACAACCAGCTACCATCTAGCCCCACTACACAACCATCTAGCCCCACTATACAACCATCTAGCCCCACTACACAACCAGCTGCCATCTAGCCCCACTAAACAACCAGCTACCATCTAGCCCCACTACACAACCAGCTACCATCTAGCCCCACTAAACAACCAGCTACCATCTAGCCCCACTACACAACCATCTAGCCCCACTATACAACCATCTAGCCCCACTACACAACCAGCTACCATCTAGCCCCACTACACAACCAGCTACCATCTAGCCCCACTAAACAACCAGCTACCATCTAGCCCCACTATACAACCATCTAGCCCCACGACACAACCAGCTACCATCTAGCCCCACTACACAACCAGCTACCATCTAGCCCCACTACACAACCAGCTACCATCTAGCCCCACTACACAACCAGCTACCATCTAGCCCCACTACACAACCATCTACCATCTAGCCCCACTACACAACCAGCTGCCATCTAGCCCCACTACACAACCAGCTACCATCTAGCCCCACTACACAACCAGCTACCATCTAGCCCCACTACACAACCAGCTACCATCTAGCCCCACTATACAACCATCTAGCCCCACTACACAACCAGCTACCATCTAGCCCCACTACACAACCATCTAGCCCCACTATACAACCATCTAGCCCCACTACACAACCAGCTACCATCTAGCCCCACTAAACAACCAGCTACCATCTAGCCCCACTACACAACCATCTACCATCTAGCCCCACTACACAACCATCTACCATCTAGCCCCACTACACAACCAGCTATCATCTAGCCCCACTAAACAACCATCTACCATCTAGCCCCACTACACAACCATCTAGCCCCACTACACAACCAGCTACCATCTAGCCCCACTACACAACCATCTAGCCCCACTACACAACCAGCTACCATCTAGCCCCACTACACAACCATCTAGCCCCACTACACAACCAGCTACCATCTAGCCCCACTACACAACCAGCTACCATCTAGCCCCACGACACAACCAGCTACCATCTAGCCCCACTACACAACCAGCTACCATCTAGCCCCACTACACAACCAGCTACTATCTAGCCCCACTACACAACCATCTAGCCCCACTACACAACCAGCTACCATCTAGCCCCACTAAACAACCAGCTACCATCTAGCCCCACTACACAACCATCTACCATCTAGCCCCACTACACAACCAGCTACCATCTAGCCCCACTACACAACCAGCTACCATCTAGCCCCACGACACCAACCAATACATTTCCCCTTCTCCTCCAGGTATTGGGAACAAACTGAGCAATCTCAAACACGCCCTGTCTGAAACAGAATTCAAGCCTCTGCATGCAGAATTCTTCAGGGTTATCGCCAACATGTCTCAGATCGTAAAACAGAGGGCAATAAAAACCCAAATGGATTTAGTTTTCAGTTTTCCCAAGATCCCACAATAGACCACATGGTCTCCTCTTCAGGCACTCTATTAAATCTACCGGTCTCCATGGCCATTTATACAGCTGAGAAGAAGCACAGTAACCAAGATCCTTACATACTGTCATTTTGTTTAACACTGGCACCAAGGCTCTATCTGCAGGTGATCTAAAAGGAGACGTTTTTATCCAGAGTTAAACCAAGGTATTTCTAGAGCCCAGTGTAGAACAATGGGGTTGGACCAAAACAAAAAGTTATGTTCATTTCACTGCACGCCCGTCTTTCTGAAATGAACAATCTGTGTCTTCTCTTGATTTATCACTAGTCTCCATTTGGGTACACCGTAAATTAACAATATTCAACCATATTCTGGAGGTCATTTTCGGTCTCGGCAAGGAAAACGATGTTATCAGCATACAACAAGATGGCCAAGGAATATATTCGCAACTTCAACACCAAGTTTAGCATGTTTGATTTGTAGGGCTAAATAATTAACATATATTGCAAATGAAGTAGGCGAGAGTAGGTCTCCCCTCTTTACACCCTAAGAGGTTGGAAACCAGCCAGTTCTGAGCTCATTGACCTGAACACAGGCAACTGGAGCCCGATAAAGAGCTTTGATGTCATCAAAGAATCTTCCATCATTTTCCCATTTTAATTAGCCTAAAAGAAAGGAGGTCTCTATTCACTCAACCGAAAGCCTTCTGAAAATCAATAAAACAGGCAAAAGTTGGTTCTCCTTCTTGAATTCTAGCGGGACCACTGTGGAGACAGTATAGATACAGTCTATACACACTCTGGCTATCCTAAAGCCATTCTGTTAATCAGCAAGCTGAACAGACGGTTCTAGATAGTGGGAGAGACAATAATTTAGAATGCAAAAATAGAATTTACACACTGTGCTGACAAGACTTCTCCCTCTATAGTTCAGTGGGATTTTTGGGTCATTTTTGGATAGGCTTGATTATGGATCTGTACATTACAGATGGAATAATGCCATTCTCAAAACAAGCATAGAAGAGTTGAAATAGTATTTATGAAAAATGTAAGTGATTTCAAAACTTTATTACACAAATCATAAATTCCTGTAGCTTTCTTTGGTTTAGCATGCTCAACTACCTTTCTGACCTCTTCTAGGGTAACACTGGCATTCAGATACTGGTTAGGGGAGTATGACTCCCTCTGCCTTCAGATACTGGTTAGGGGAGTATGACTCCTTCTGCATTCAGATACTGGTTAGGGGGGTATGACTCCCTCTGCCTTCAGATACTGGTTAGGGGAGTATGACTCCCTCTGCCTTCAGATACTGGTTAGGGGGGTATGACTCCCTCTGCCTTCAGATACTGGTTAGGGGAGTATGACTCCATCTGCCTTTAGATACTGGTTAGGGGAGTATGACTCCCTCTGCCATCAGATACTGGTTGGGTGAGTATGACTCCATCTGCCTTCAGATACTGGTTAGGGGAGTATGACTCCCTCTGCCTTCAGATACTGGTTAGGGGAGTCATACTCCCTCTGCCTTCAGCTACTGGTTAGGGGAGTATGACTCCACTGACTTCAGATACTGGTTAGGGGAGTATGACTCCATCTGCATTTAGATACTGGTTAGGTGAGTATGACTCCTTCTGCCTTCAGATACTGGTTAGGGGAGTATGACTCCATCTGCATTCAGATACTGGTTAGGGAGTATGACTCCTTCTGCATTCAGATACTGGTTTGGGGAGTATGACTCTTTCTGCATTCAGATACTGGTTAGGGGAGTATGACTCCTTCTGCCTTCAGATACTGGTTAGGGGAGTATGACTCCTTCTGCCTTCAGATACTGGTTAGGGGAGTATGACTCCTTCTGCATTCAGATACTGGTTAGGGGAGTATGACTCCTTCTGCATTCAGATACTGGTTAGAGGAGTATGACTCCCTCTGCCTTCAGCTACTGGTTAGGGGAGTATGACTCCACTGCCTTCAGATACTGGTTAGGAGAGTATGACTCCATCTGCCTTTAGATACTGGTTAGGGGAGTATGACTCCCTCTGCCTTCAGATACTGGTTAGGGGAGTATGACTCCACTGCCTTCAGATACTGGTTAGGGGAGTATGACTCCTTCTGCCTTCAGATACTGGTTAGGGGAGTATGACTCCTTCTGCCTTCAGATACTGGTTAGGGGAGTATGACTCCCTCTGCATTCAGATACTGGTTAGGGGAGTATGACTCCCTCTGCCTTCAGATACTGGTTAGAGGGGTATGACTCCCTCTGCCTTCAGATACTGGTTAGGGGAATATGACTCCACTGCCTTCTGATACTGGTTTGGGGAGTATGACTCCATCTGCCTTTAGATACTGGTTAGGGGATTATGACTCCCTCTGCCTTCAGATACTGGTTAGGGGAGTATGACTCCCTCTGCCTTCAGATACTGGATAGGGGAGTATGACTCCCTCTGCCTTCAGCTACTGGTTAGGGGAGTATGACTCCACTGACTTCAGATACTGGTTAGGGGAGTATGACTCCATCTGCATTTAGATACTGGTTAGGGGAGTATGACTCCTTCTGCCTTCAGATACTGGTTAGGGGAGTATGACTCCCTCTGCATTCAGATACTGGTTAGGGGAGTATGAGTCCTTCTGCCTTCAGATACTGGTTAATGGAGTATGACTCCTTCTGCATTCAGATACTGGTTAGGGGAGTATGACTCCCTCTGACTTCAGATACTGGTTAGAGGAGTATGACTCCCTCTGCCTTCAGCTACTGGTTAGGGGAGTATGACTCCATCTGCATTTAGATACTGGTTAGGGGAGTATGACTCCTTCTGCCTTCAGATACTGGTTAGGGGAGTATGACTCCCTCTGCATTCAGATACTGGTTAGGGGAGTATGAGTCCTTCTGCCTTCAGATACTGGTTAATGGAGTATGACTCCTTCTGCATTCAGATACTGGTTAGGGGAGTATGACTCCCTCTGACTTCAGATGCTGGTTAGAGGAGTATGACTCCCTCTGCCTTCAGATACTGGTTAGGGGAGTATGACTCCTTCTGCATTCAGATACTGGTTAGAGGAGTATGACTCCCTCTGCCTTCAGCTACTGGTTAGGGGAGTATGACTCCACTGCCTTCAGATACTGGATAGGAGAGTATGACTCCCTCTGCCTTCAGATACTGGTTAGAGGAGTATGACTCCCTCTGCCTTCAGCTACTGGTTAGGGGAGTATGACTCCACTGCCTTCAGATACTGGTTAGGGGAGTATGACTCCATCTCCCTTCAGATACTGGTTAGGGGAGTATGACTCCTTCTGCCTTCAGATACTGGTTAGGGGAGTATGACTCCTTCTGCATTCAGATACTGGTTAGGGGAGTATGACTCCTTCTGCCTTCAGATACTGGTTAGGGGAGTATGACTCCTTCTGCCTTCAGATACTGGTTAGGGGAGTATGACTCCCTCTGACTTCAGATACTGGTTAGGGGAATGTGACTCCACTGCCTTCAGATACTGGTTAGGGGAGTATGACTCCCTCTGCCTTCAGCTACTGGTTAGGGGAGTATGACTCCACTGACTTCAGATACTGGTTAGGGGAGTATGACTCCATCTGCCTTCAGATACTGGTTAGGGGAGTATGACTCCCTCTGCCTTCAGCTACTGGTTAGGGGAGTATGACTCCTTCTGCATTCAGATACTGGTTAGGGGAGTATGACTCCTTCTGCCTTCAGATACTGGTTAGGGGAGTATGACTCCCTCTGCATTCAAATACTGGTTAGGGGAGTATGACTCCTTCTGCATTCAGATACTGGTTAGGGGAGTATGACTCCTTCTGCCTTCAGATACTGGTTAGGGGAGTATGACTCCTTCTGCATTCAGATACTGGTTAGGGGAGTATGACTCCTTCTGCATTAAGATACTGGTTAGAGGAGTATTACTCCCTCTGCCTTCAGATACTGGTTAGGAGAGTATGACTCCATATGCCTTTAGATACTGGTTAGGGGAGTATGACTCCCTCTGCCTTCAGATACTGGTTAGCGGAGTATGACTCCATCTGCCTATAGATACTGGTTAGGGGAGTATGACTCCCTCTGCCTTCAGATACTGGTTAGGGGAGTATGACTCCCTCTGCCTTCTGCTACTGGTTAGGGGAGTATGACTCCTTCTGCCTTCTGCTACTGGTTAGGGGAGTATGACTCCCTCTGCATTCAGATACTGGTTAGGGGAGTATGACTCCTTCTGCCTTCAGATACTGGTTAGGGGAGTATGACTGCTTCTGTCTTCAGATACTGGTTAGGGGAGTATGACTCCCTCTGCATTCAGATACTGGTTAGGGGAGTATGACTCCCTCTGCCTTCAGATACTGGTTAGGGGAATATGACTCCACTGCCTTCAGATACTGGTTTGGGGAGTATGACTCCATCTGCCTTTAGATACTGGTTAGGGGAGTATGACTCCCTCTGCCTTCAGATACTGGTTAGGGGAATATGACTCCACTGCCTTCAGATACTGGTTTGGGGAGTATGACTCCATCTGCCTTTAGATACTGGTTAGGGGAGTATGACTCCCTCTGCCTTCAGATACTGGTTAGAGGAGTATGACTCCATCTGCCTTTAGATACTGGTTAGGGGAGTATGACTCCCTCTGCCTTCAGATACTGGTTAGGGGAGTATGACTCCCTCTGCCTTCAGATACTGGTTAGGGGAGTATGACTCCCTCTGCCTTCAGCTACTGGTTAGGGGAGTATGACTCCACTGACTTCAGATACTGGTTAGGGGAGTATGACTCCATCTGCATTTAGATACTGGTTTGGGGAGTATGACTCCTTCTGCCTTCAGATACTGGTTAGGGGAGTATGACTCCCTCTGCATTCAGATACTGGTTAGGGGAGTATGACTCCTTCTGCCTTCAGATACTGGTTAATGGAGTATGACTCCTTCTGCATTCAGATACTGGTTAGGGGAGTATGACTCCTTCTGCATTCAGATACTGGTTAGAGGAGTATGACTCCCTCTGCCTTCAGCTACTGGTTAGGGGAGTATGACTCCACTGACTTCAGATACTGGTTAGGGGAGTATGACTCCATCTGCATTTAGATACTGGTTTGGGGAGTATGACTCCTTCTGCCTTCAGATACTGGTTAGGGGAGTATGACTCCCTCTGCATTCAGATACTGGTTAGGGGAGTATGACTCCTTCTGCCTTCAGATACTGGTTAATGGAGTATGACTCCTTCTGCATTCAGATACTGGTTAGGGGAGTATGACTCCTTCTGCATTCAGATACTGGTTAGAGGAGTATGACTCCCTCTGCCTTCAGCTACTGGTTAGGGGAGTATGACTCCACTGCCTTCAGATACTGGATAGGAGAGTATGACTCCCTCTGCCTTCAGATACTGGTTAGAGGAGTATGACTCCCTCTGCCTTCAGCTACTGGTTAGGGGAGTATGACTCCACTGCCTTCAGATACTGGTTAGGGGAGTATGACTCCATCTCCCTTCAGATACTGGTTAGGGGAGTATGACTCCTTCTGCCTTCAGATACTGGTTAGGGGAGTATGACTCCTTCTGCATTCAGATACTGGTTAGGGGAGTATGACTCCTTCTGCCTTCAGATACTGGTTAGGGGAGTATGACTCCTTCTGCCTTCAGATACTGGTTAGGGGAGTATGACTCCCTCTGACTTCAGATACTGGTTAGGGGAGTATGACTCCCTCTGCCTTCAGATACTGGTTAGAGGAGTATGACTCCATCTGCCTTTAGATACTGGTTAGGGGAGTATGACTCCCTCTGCCTTCAGATACTGGTTAGGGGAGTATGACTCCCTCTGCCTTCAGATACTGGTTAGGGGAGTATGACTCCCTCTGCCTTCAGCTACTGGTTAGGGGAGTATGACTCCACTGACTTCAGATACTGGTTAGGGGAGTATGACTCCATCTGCATTTAGATACTGGTTTGGGGAGTATGACTCCTTCTGCCTTCAGATACTGGTTAGGGGAGTATGACTCCCTCTGCATTCAGATACTGGTTAGGGGAGTATGACTCCTTCTGCATTCAGATACTGGTTAGGGGAGTATGACTCCTTCTGCCTTCAGATACTGGTTAGGGGAGTATGACTCCCTCTGCATTCAAATACTGGTTAGGGGAGTATGACTCCTTCTGCATTCAGATACTGGTTAGGGGAGTATGACTCCTTCTGCCTTCAGATACTGGTTAGGGGAGTATGACTCCTTCTGCCTTCAGATACTGGTTAGGGGAGTATGACTCCTTCTGCATTAAGATACTGGTTAGAGGAGTATTACTCCCTCTGCCTTCAGATACTGGTTAGGAGAGTATGACTCCATATGCCTTTAGATACTGGTTAGGGGAGTATGACTCCCTCTGCCTTCAGATACTGGTTAGCGGAGTATGACTCCATCTGCCTATAGATACTGGTTAGGGGAGTATGACTCCCTCTGCCTTCAGATACTGGTTAGGGGAGTATGACTCCCTCTGCCTTCTGCTACTGGTTAGGGGAGTATGACTCCTTCTGCCTTCTGCTACTGGTTAGGGGAGTATGACTCCCTCTGCATTCAGATACTGGTTAGGGGAGTATGACTCCTTCTGCCTTCAGATACTGGTTAGGGGAGTATGACTGCTTCTGTCTTCAGATACTGGTTAGGGGAGTATGACTCCCTCTGCATTCAGATACTGGTTAGGGGAGTATGACTCCCTCTGCCTTCAGATACTGGTTAGGGGAATATGACTCCACTGCCTTCAGATACTGGTTTGGGGAGTATGACTCCATCTGCCTTTAGATACTGGTTAGGGGAGTATGACTCCCTCTGCCTTCAGATACTGGTTAGGGGAATATGACTCCACTGCCTTCAGATACTGGTTTGGGGAGTATGACTCCATCTGCCTTTAGATACTGGTTAGGGGAGTATGACTCCCTCTGCCTTCAGATACTGGTTAGAGGAGTATGACTCCATCTGCCTTTAGATACTGGTTAGGGGAGTATGACTCCCTCTGCCTTCAGATACTGGTTAGGGGAGTATGACTCCCTCTGCCTTCAGATACTGGTTAGGGGAGTATGACTCCCTCTGCCTTCAGCTACTGGTTAGGGGAGTATGACTCCCTCTGCCATCAGATACTGGTTGGGTGAGTATGACTCCCTCTGCCTTCAGATTCTGGTTAGGGGAGTCATACTCCCTCTGCCTTCAGCTACTGGTTAGGGGAGTATGACTCCACTGACTTCAGATACTGGTTAGGGGAGTATGACTCCATCTGCATTTAGATACTGGTTAGGTGAGTATGACTCCTTCTGCCTTCAGATACTGGTTAGGGGAGTATGACTCCATCTGCATTCAGATACTGGTTAGGGAGTATGACTCCTTCTGCATTCAGATACTGGTTTGGGGAGTATGACTCTTTCTGCATTCAGATACTGGTTAGGGGAGTATGACTCCTTCTGCCTTCAGATACTGGTTAGGGGAGTATGACTCCTTCTGCCTTCAGATACTGGTTAGGGGAGTATGACTCCTTCTGCATTCAGATACTGGTTAGGGGAGTATGACTCCTTCTGCATTCAGATACTGGTTAGAGGAGTATGACTCCCTCTGCCTTCAGCTACTGGTTAGGGGAGTATGACTCCACTGCCTTCAGATACTGGTTAGGAGAGTATGACTCCATCTGCCTTTAGATACTGGTTAGGGGAGTATGACTCCCTCTGCCTTCAGATACTGGTTAGGGGAGTATGACTCCATCTGCCTATAGATACTGGTTAGGGGAGTATGACTCCCTCTGCCTTCAGATACTGGTTAGGGGAGTATGACTCCACTGCCTTCAGATACTGGTTAGGGGAGTATGACTCCTTCTGCCTTCAGATACTGGTTAGGGGAGTATGACTCCTTCTGCCTTCAGATACTGGTTAGGGGAGTATGACTCCCTCTGCATTCAGATACTGGTTAGGGGAGTATGACTCCCTCTGCCTTCAGATACTGGTTAGAGGGGTATGACTCCCTCTGCCTTCAGATACTGGTTAGGGGAATATGACTCCACTGCCTTCTGATACTGGTTTGGGGAGTATGACTCCATCTGCCTTTAGATACTGGTTAGGGGATTATGACTCCCTCTGCCTTCAGATACTGGTTAGGGGAGTATGACTCCATCTGCCTTTAGATACTGGTTAGGGGAGTATGACTCCCTCTGCCTTCAGATACTGGTTAGGGGAGTATGACTCCCTCTGCCTTCAGATACTGGATAGGGGAGTATGACTCCCTCTGCCTTCAGCTACTGGTTAGGGGAGTATGACTCCACTGACTTCAGATACTGGTTAGGGGAGTATGACTCCATCTGCATTTAGATACTGGTTAGGGGAGTATGACTCCTTCTGCCTTCAGATACTGGTTAGGGGAGTATGACTCCCTCTGCATTCAGATACTGGTTAGGGGAGTATGAGTCCTTCTGCCTTCAGATACTGGTTAATGGAGTATGACTCCTTCTGCATTCAGATACTGGTTAGGGGAGTATGACTCCTTCTGCATTCAGATACTGGTTAGAGGAGTATGACTCCCTCTGCCTTCAGCTACTGGTTAGGGGAGTATGACTCCACTGCCTTCAGATACTGGATAGGAGAGTATGACTCCCTCTGCCTTCAGATACTGGTTAGAGGAGTATGACTCCCTCTGCCTTCAGCTACTGGTTAGGGGAGTATGACTCCACTGCCTTCAGATACTGGTTAGGGGAGTATGACTCCATCTCCCTTCAGATACTGGTTAGGGGAGTATGACTCCTTCTGCCTTCAGATACTGGTTAGGGGAGTATGACTCCTTCTGCATTCAGATACTGGTTAGGGGAGTATGACTCCTTCTGCCTTCAGATACTGGTTAGGGGAGTATGACTCCTTCTGCCTTCAGATACTGGTTAGGGGAGTATGACTCCCTCTGACTTCAGATACTGGTTAGGGGAATGTGACTCCACTGCCTTCAGATACTGGTTAGGGGAGTATGACTCCCTCTGCCTTCAGCTACTGGTTAGGGGAGTATGACTCCACTGACTTCAGATACTGGTTAGGGGAGTATGACTCCATCTGCCTTCAGATACTGGTTAGGGGAGTATGACTCCCTCTGCCTTCAGCTACTGGTTAGGGGAGTATGACTCCTTCTGCATTCAGATACTGGTTAGGGGAGTATGACTCCTTCTGCCTTCAGATACTGGTTAGGGGAGTATGACTCCCTCTGCATTCAAATACTGGTTAGGGGAGTATGACTCCTTCTGCATTCAGATACTGGTTAGGGGAGTATGACTCCTTCTGCCTTCAGATACTGGTTAGGGGAGTATGACTCCTTCTGCATTCAGATACTGGTTAGGGGAGTATGACTCCTTCTGCATTAAGATACTGGTTAGAGGAGTATTACTCCCTCTGCCTTCAGATACTGGTTAGGAGAGTATGACTCCATATGCCTTTAGATACTGGTTAGGGGAGTATGACTCCCTCTGCCTTCAGATACTGGTTAGCGGAGTATGACTCCATCTGCCTATAGATACTGGTTAGGGGAGTATGACTCCCTCTGCCTTCAGATACTGGTTAGGGGAGTATGACTCCCTCTGCCTTCTGCTACTGGTTAGGGGAGTATGACTCCTTCTGCCTTCTGCTACTGGTTAGGGGAGTATGACTCCCTCTGCATTCAGATACTGGTTAGGGGAGTATGACTCCTTCTGCCTTCAGATACTGGTTAGGGGAGTATGACTGCTTCTGTCTTCAGATACTGGTTAGGGGAGTATGACTCCCTCTGCATTCAGATACTGGTTAGGGGAGTATGACTCCCTCTGCCTTCAGATACTGGTTAGGGGAATATGACTCCACTGCCTTCAGATACTGGTTTGGGGAGTATGACTCCATCTGCCTTTAGATACTGGTTAGGGGAGTATGACTCCCTCTGCCTTCAGATACTGGTTAGGGGAATATGACTCCACTGCCTTCAGATACTGGTTTGGGGAGTATGACTCCATCTGCCTTTAGATACTGGTTAGGGGAGTATGACTCCCTCTGCCTTCAGATACTGGTTAGAGGAGTATGACTCCATCTGCCTTTAGATACTGGTTAGGGGAGTATGACTCCCTCTGCCTTCAGATACTGGTTAGGGGAGTATGACTCCCTCTGCCTTCAGATACTGGTTAGGGGAGTATGACTCCCTCTGCCTTCAGCTACTGGTTAGGGGAGTATGACTCCACTGACTTCAGATACTGGTTAGGGGAGTATGACTCCATCTGCATTTAGATACTGGTTTGGGGAGTATGACTCCTTCTGCCTTCAGATACTGGTTAGGGGAGTATGACTCCCTCTGCATTCAGATACTGGTTAGGGGAGTATGACTCCTTCTGCCTTCAGATACTGGTTAATGGAGTATGACTCCTTCTGCATTCAGATACTGGTTAGGGGAGTATGACTCCTTCTGCATTCAGATACTGGTTAGAGGAGTATGACTCCCTCTGCCTTCAGCTACTGGTTAGGGGAGTATGACTCCACTGACTTCAGATACTGGTTAGGGGAGTATGACTCCATCTGCATTTAGATACTGGTTTGGGGAGTATGACTCCTTCTGCCTTCAGATACTGGTTAGGGGAGTATGACTCCCTCTGCATTCAGATACTGGTTAGGGGAGTATGACTCCTTCTGCCTTCAGATACTGGTTAATGGAGTATGACTCCTTCTGCATTCAGATACTGGTTAGGGGAGTATGACTCCTTCTGCATTCAGATACTGGTTAGAGGAGTATGACTCCCTCTGCCTTCAGCTACTGGTTAGGGGAGTATGACTCCACTGCCTTCAGATACTGGATAGGAGAGTATGACTCCCTCTGCCTTCAGATACTGGTTAGAGGAGTATGACTCCCTCTGCCTTCAGCTACTGGTTAGGGGAGTATGACTCCACTGCCTTCAGATACTGGTTAGGGGAGTATGACTCCATCTCCCTTCAGATACTGGTTAGGGGAGTATGACTCCTTCTGCCTTCAGATACTGGTTAGGGGAGTATGACTCCTTCTGCATTCAGATACTGGTTAGGGGAGTATGACTCCTTCTGCCTTCAGATACTGGTTAGGGGAGTATGACTCCTTCTGCCTTCAGATACTGGTTAGGGGAGTATGACTCCCTCTGACTTCAGATACTGGTTAGGGGAGTATGACTCCCTCTGCCTTCAGATACTGGTTAGAGGAGTATGACTCCATCTGCCTTTAGATACTGGTTAGGGGAGTATGACTCCCTCTGCCTTCAGATACTGGTTAGGGGAGTATGACTCCCTCTGCCTTCAGATACTGGTTAGGGGAGTATGACTCCCTCTGCCTTCAGCTACTGGTTAGGGGAGTATGACTCCACTGACTTCAGATACTGGTTAGGGGAGTATGACTCCATCTGCATTTAGATACTGGTTTGGGGAGTATGACTCCTTCTGCCTTCAGATACTGGTTAGGGGAGTATGACTCCCTCTGCATTCAGATACTGGTTAGGGGAGTATGACTCCTTCTGCATTCAGATACTGGTTAGGGGAGTATGACTCCTTCTGCCTTCAGATACTGGTTAGGGGAGTATGACTCCCTCTGCATTCAAATACTGGTTAGGGGAGTATGACTCCTTCTGCATTCAGATACTGGTTAGGGGAGTATGACTCCTTCTGCCTTCAGATACTGGTTAGGGGAGTATGACTCCTTCTGCATTCAGATACTGGTTAGGGGAGTATGACTCCTTCTGCATTAAGATACTGGTTAGAGGAGTATTACTCCCTCTGCCTTCAGATACTGGTTAGGAGAGTATGACTCCATATGCCTTTAGATACTGGTTAGGGGAGTATGACTCCCTCTGCCTTCAGATACTGGTTAGCGGAGTATGACTCCATCTGCCTATAGATACTGGTTAGGGGAGTATGACTCCCTCTGCCTTCAGATACTGGTTAGGGGAGTATGACTCCCTCTGCCTTCTGCTACTGGTTAGGGGAGTATGACTCCTTCTGCCTTCTGCTACTGGTTAGGGGAGTATGACTCCCTCTGCATTCAGATACTGGTTAGGGGAGTATGACTCCTTCTGCCTTCAGATACTGGTTAGGGGAGTATGACTGCTTCTGTCTTCAGATACTGGTTAGGGGAGTATGACTCCCTCTGCATTCAGATACTGGTTAGGGGAGTATGACTCCCTCTGCCTTCAGATACTGGTTAGGGGAATATGACTCCACTGCCTTCAGATACTGGTTTGGGGAGTATGACTCCATCTGCCTTTAGATACTGGTTAGGGGAGTATGACTCCCTCTGCCTTCAGATACTGGTTAGGGGAATATGACTCCACTGCCTTCAGATACTGGTTTGGGGAGTATGACTCCATCTGCCTTTAGATACTGGTTAGGGGAGTATGACTCCCTCTGCCTTCAGATACTGGTTAGAGGAGTATGACTCCATCTGCCTTTAGATACTGGTTAGGGGAGTATGACTCCCTCTGCCTTCAGATACTGGTTAGGGGAGTATGACTCCCTCTGCCTTCAGATACTGGTTAGGGGAGTATGACTCCCTCTGCCTTCAGCTACTGGTTAGGGGAGTATGACTCCACTGACTTCAGATACTGGTTAGGGGAGTATGACTCCATCTGCATTTAGATACTGGTTTGGGGAGTATGACTCCTTCTGCCTTCAGATACTGGTTAGGGGAGTATGACTCCCTCTGCATTCAGATACTGGTTAGGGGAGTATGACTCCTTCTGCCTTCAGATACTGGTTAATGGAGTATGACTCCTTCTGCATTCAGATACTGGTTAGGGGAGTATGACTCCTTCTGCATTCAGATACTGGTTAGAGGAGTATGACTCCCTCTGCCTTCAGCTACTGGTTAGGGGAGTATGACTCCACTGCCTTCAGATACTGGATAGGAGAGTATGACTCCCTCTGCCTTCAGATACTGGTTAGAGGAGTATGACTCCCTCTGCCTTCAGCTACTGGTTAGGGGAGTATGACTCCACTGCCTTCAGATACTGGTTAGGGGAGTATGACTCCATCTCCCTTCAGATACTGGTTAGGGGAGTATGACTCCTTCTGCCTTCAGATACTGGTTAGGGGAGTATGACTCCTTCTGCATTCAGATACTGGTTAGGGGAGTATGACTCCTTCTGCCTTCAGATACTGGTTAGGGGAGTATGACTCCTTCTGCCTTCAGATACTGGTTAGGGGAGTATGACTCCCTCTGACTTCAGATACTGGTTAGGGGAATATGACTCCACTGCCTTCAGATACTGGTTTGGGGAGTATGACTCCATCTGCCTTTAGATACTGGTTAGGGGAGTATGACTCCCTCTGCCTTCAGATACTGGTTAGGGGAGTATGACTCCATCTGCCTTTAGATACTGGTTAGGGGAGTATGACTCCCTCTGCCTTCAGATACTGGTTAGGGGAGTATGACTCCATCTGCCTTCAGATACTGGTTAGGGGAGTATGACTCCCTCTGCCTTCAGCTACTGGTTAGGGGAGTATGACTCCTTCTGCATTCAGATACTGGTTAGGGGAGTATGACTCCTTCTGCCTTCAGATACTGGTTAGGGGAGTATGACTCCTTCTGCATTCAGATACTGGTTAGGGGAGTATGACTCCTTCTGCATTCAGATACTGGTTTGGGGAGTATGACTCCTTCTGCATTCAGATACTGGTTAGGGGAGTATGACTCCTTCTGCCTTCAGATACTGGTTAGGGGAGTATGACTCCTTCTGCATTCAGATACTGGTTAGGGGAGTATGACTCCTTCTGCATTCAGATACTGGTTAGAGGAGTATTACTCCCTCTGCCTTCAGCTACTGGTTAGGGGAGTATGACTCCACTGCCTTCAGATACTGGTTAGGAGAGTATGACTCCATCTGCCTTTAGATACTGGTTAGGGGAGTATGACTCCCTCTGCCTTCAGATACTGGTTAGCGGAGTATGACTCCATCTGCCTATAGATACTGGTTAGGGGAGTATGACTCCCTCTGCCTTCAGATACTGGTTAGGGGAGTATGACTCCCTCTGCCTTCTGCTACTGGTTAGGGGAGTATGACTCCACTGCCTTCAGATACTGGTTAGGGGAGTATGACTCCTTCTGCCTTCAGATACTGGTTAGGGGAGTATGACTCCTTCTGCCTTCAGATACTGGTTAGGGGAGTATGACTCCCTCTGCATTCAGATACTGGTTAGGGGAGTATGACTCCCTCTGCATTCAGATACTGGTTAGAGGAGTATGACTCCCTCTGCCTTCAGCTACTGGTTAGGGGAGTATGACTCCACTGCCTTCAGATACTGGATAGGAGAGTATGACTCCCTCTGCCTTCAGATACTGGTTAGAGGAGTATGACTCCCTCTGCCTTCAGCTACTGGTTAGGGGAGTATGACTCCACTGCCTTCAGATACTGGTTAGGGGAGTATGACTCCATCTCCCTTCAGATACTGGTTAGGGGAGTATGACTCCTTCTGCCTTCAGATACTGGTTAGGGGAGTATGACTCCTTCTGCATTCAGATACTGGTTAGGGGAGTATGACTCCTTCTGCCTTCAGATAATGGTTAGGGGAGTATGACTCCTTCTGCCTTCAGATACTGGTTAGGGGAGTATGACTCCCTCTGACTTCAGATACTGGTTAGGGGAATATGACTCCACTGCCTTCAGATACTGGTTTGGGGAGTATGACTCCATCTGCCTTTAGATACTGGTTAGGGGAGTATGACTCCCTCTGCCTTCAGATACTGGTTAGGGGAGTATGACTCCATCTGCCTTTAGATACTGGTTAGGGGAGTATGACTCCCTCTGCCTTCAGATACTGGTTAGGGGAGTATGACTCCATCTGCCTTCAGATACTGGTTAGGGGAGTATGACTCCCTCTGCCTTCAGCTACTGGTTAGGGGAGTATGACTCCTTCTGCATTCAGATACTGGTTAGGGGAGTATGACTCCTTCTGCCTTCAGATACTGGTTAGGGGAGTATGACTCCTTCTGCATTCAGATACTGGTTAGGGGAGTATGACTCCTTCTGCATTCAGATACTGGTTTGGGGAGTATGACTCCTTCTGCATTCAGATACTGGTTAGGGGAGTATGACTCCTTCTGCCTTCAGATACTGGTTAGGGGAGTATGACTCCTTCTGCATTCAGATACTGGTTAGGGGAGTATGACTCCTTCTGCATTCAGATACTGGTTAGAGGAGTATTACTCCCTCTGCCTTCAGCTACTGGTTAGGGGAGTATGACTCCACTGCCTTCAGATACTGGTTAGGAGAGTATGACTCCATCTGCCTTTAGATACTGGTTAGGGGAGTATGACTCCCTCTGCCTTCAGATACTGGTTAGCGGAGTATGACTCCATCTGCCTATAGATACTGGTTAGGGGAGTATGACTCCCTCTGCCTTCAGATACTGGTTAGGGGAGTATGACTCCCTCTGCCTTCTGCTACTGGTTAGGGGAGTATGACTCCACTGCCTTCAGATACTGGTTAGGGGAGTATGACTCCTTCTGCCTTCAGATACTGGTTAGGGGAGTATGACTCCTTCTGCCTTCAGATACTGGTTAGGGGAGTATGACTCCCTCTGCATTCAGATACTGGTTAGGGGAGTATGACTCCCTCTGCCTTCAGATACTGGTTAGAGGGGTATGACTCCCTCTGCCTTCAGATACTGGTTAGGGGAATATGACTCCACTGCCTTCAGATACTGGTTTGGGGAGTATGACTCCATCTGTCTTTACATACTGGTTAGGGGAGTATGACTCCCTCTGCCTTCAGATACTGGTTAGGGGAGTATGACTCCATCTGCCTTTAGATACTGGTTAGGGGAGTATGACTCCCTCTGCCTTCAGATGCTGGTTAGGGGAGTATGACTCCCTCTGCCTTCAGATACTGGTTAGGGGAGTATGACTCCCTCTGCCTTCAGCTACTGGTTAGGGGAGTATGACTCCACTGACTTCAGATACTGGTTAGGGGAGTATGACTCCACTGACTTCAGATACTGGTTAGGGGAGTATGACTCCATCTGCATTTAGATACTGGTTAGGGGAGTATGACTCCTTCTGCCTTCAGATACTGGTTAGGGGAGTATGACTCCCTCTGCATTCAGATACTGGTTAGGGGAGTATGACTCCTTCTGCATTCAGATACTGGTTAGGGGAGTATGACTCCTTCTGCATTCAGATACTGGTTAGGGGTGTTATGTGGGCAGCTTGTCTCTCCCTTTTCTGTTTCCCTTCCTCCTTGTTTTGTCCCATCTTTGTCTGTTGTATCTGTATGTGTGTTTGTCCCCATTATGTGGGTGTGTCTGGAGTGGATCGGGGGGCGTGCTCAGGATCTGCCTCTCCTGTGCAGCTGCGGGTTGTTTCCAGTGATTCCTGCCTACGCAGCTCTATCCTATTCTCTCATCAACCTGCACTACTAATTCCTGGGCATGTCTCCCCACCGGCTCCAGATCGTTGTTCATACTAGAGCGGTAACTTGGCTCACCAGTAGAGTTGAATTGTCTTTGTCTTCAGCCTGGCTTTTGACTCTCCTTAACCTGTCGTTTGTTTTGTCTTCAGTTCAGACATACCTCCCAACCTGCCTGCCTGCCTTCCTGCCTGCCGGCCTGCCTGTCTCAGCCTCTCCTTCCTCCGGAGCCGACTAGCCCACTCTGTTCCTTTTCTTCAGTTGTTTTTGGACTAAGACAAATTGAACTTTTATTAAAATATGTTTTGTTTCTTCCACTCCCTTTGTCGTGTTTGTTTCTCTGAGTGCTGGGTTGAACCATAGCCTAACAAGGGGAGTATGACTCCTTCTGCATTTAGATACTGGTTAGAGGAGTATGACTCCCTCTGCCTTCAGATACTGGTTAGGGGAGTATGACTCCCTCTGCCTTCAGATACTGGTTAGAGGAGTATGACTCCCTCTGCCTTCAGATACTGGTTAGGGGAGTATGACTCCCTCTGCCTTCAGATACTGGTTAGGGGAGTATGACTCAATCTGCCTTTAAATACTGGTTAGGGGAGTATGACTCCCTCTGCCTTCAGCTACTGGTTAGGGGAGTATGACTCCACTTCCTTCAGATACTGGTTAGAGGAGTATGACTCAATCTGCCTTTAAATACTGGTTAGGGGAGTATGACTCCCTCTGCCTTCAGATACTGGTTAGGGGAGTATGACTCCTTCTGCCTTCAGATACTGGTTAGGGGAGTATGACTCCACTTCCTTCAGATACTGGTTAGAGGAGTATGACTCAATCTGCCTTTAAATACTGGTTAGGGGAGTATGACTCCCTCTGCCTTCAGATACTGGTTAGGGGAGTATGACTCCCTCTGCCTTCAGATACTGGTTAGGGGAGTATGACTCCCTCTGCCTTCAGATACTGGTTAGAGGAGTATGACTCCTTCTGCCTTCAGATACTGGTTAGGGGAGTATGACTCCTTCTGCCTTCAGATACTGGTTAGGGGAGTATGACTCCCTCTGCCTTCAGCTACTGGTTAGGGGAGTATGACTCCACTGCCTTCAGATACTGGTTAGGGGAGTATGACTCCTTCTGCCTTTAGATACTGGTTAGGGGAGTATGACTCCCTATGCCTTCAGATACTGGTTAGGGGAGTATGACTCCCTCTGCCTTCAGATACTGGTTAGGGGAGTATGACTCCACTGCCTTCAGATACTGGTTAGGGGAGTATGACTCCATCTGCCTTCAGATACTGGTTAGGGGAGTATGACTCCTTCTGCCTTCAGATACTGGTTAGGGGAGTATGACTCCTTCTGCCTTCAGATACTGGTTAGGGGAGTATGACTCCTTCTGCCTTCAGATACTGGTTAGGGGAGTATGACTCCCTCTGACTTCATATACTGGTTAGGGGAGTATGACTCCTTCTGCATTCAGATACTGGTTAGGGGAGTATGACTCCTTCTGCATTCAGATACTGGTTAGGGGAGTATGACTCCTTCTGAATTCAGATATTGGTTAGGGGAGTATGACTCCCTCTGCCTTCAGATACTGGTTAGGGGAGTATGACTCCCTCTGCCTTCAGATACTGGTTAGGGGAGTATGACTCCATCTGCCTATAGATACTGGTTAGGGAGTATGACTCCTTCTGAATTCAGATATTGGTTAGGGGAGTATGACTCCCTCTGCCTTCAGATACTGGTTAGGGGAGTATGACTCCTTCTGAATTCAGATACTGGTTAGGGGAGTATGACTCCTTCTACATTCAGATACTGGTTAGGGGAGTATGACTCCCTCTGACTTCAGATACTGGTTAGGGGAGTATGACTCCTTCTGAATTCAGATACTGGTTAGGGGAGTATGACTCCTTCTACATTCAGATACTGGTTAGGGGAGTATGACTCCCTCTGACTTCAGATACTGGTTAGGGGAGTATGACTCCTTCTGCCTTCAGATACTGGTTAGGGGAGTATGACTCCCTCTGCATTCAGATACTGGTTAGGGGAGTATGACTCCATCTGCCTTTAGATACTGGTTAGGGGAGTATGACTCCCTTTGCCTTCAGATACTGGTTAGGGGAGTATGACTCCTTCTGCCTTCAGATACTGGTTAGGGGAGTATGACTCCCTCTGCCTTCAGCTACTGGTTAGGGGAGTATGACTCCACTGCCTTCAGATACTGGTTAGGGGAGTATGACTCCATCTGCCTTCAGATACTGGTTAGGGGAGTATGACTCCTTCTGCCTTCAGATACTGGTTAGGGGAGTATGACTCCTTCTGCCTTCAGATACTGGTTAGCGGAGTATGACTCCATCTGCCTTTAGATACTGGTTAGGGGAGTATGACTCCTTCTGCATTCAGATACTGGTTAGGGAGTATGACTCCTTCTGAATTCAGATACTGGTTAGGGGAGAATGACTCCCTCTGACTTCATATACTGGTTAGGGGAGTATGACTCCTTCTGCATTCAGATACTGGTTAGGGGAGTATGACTCCTTCTGCATTCAGATACTGGTTAGGGAGTATGACTCCTTCTGAATTCAGATACTGGTTAGGGGAGAATGACTCCCTCTGCATTCAGATACTGGTTAGGGGAGTATTACTTCCTCCGCCTTCAGCTACTGGTTAGGGGAGTATGACTCCCTATGCATTCAGATACTGGTTAGGGGAGAATGACTCCCTCTGCCTTCAGATACTGGTTAGGGGAGTATGACTCGATCTGCCATTAGATACTGGTTAAGGGAGTATGACTCCCTCTGCCTTCAGATACTGGTTAGGGGAGTATGACTCCTTTTGCATTCAGATACTGGTTAGGAGAGTATGACTCCTTCTGAATTCAGATACTGGTTAGGGGAGTATGACTACTTCTGCATTCAGATACTGGTAAGGGGAGTATGACTCCTTCTGCCTTCAGCTACTGGTTAGAGGAGTATGACTCCATCTGCCTTTAGATACTGGTTAGGGGAGTATGACTCCCTCTGGTTTCAGATACTGGTTAGGGGAGTATGACTCCACTGCATTCAGATACTGGTTAGGGGAGTATGACTCCTTCTGCCTTCAGATACTGGTTAGGGGAGTATGACTCCTTCTGCCTTCAGATACTGGTTAGGGGAGTATGACTCCCTCTGCCTTCAGATACTGGTTAGGGGAGTATGACTCCTTCTGCCTTCAGATACTGGTTAGGGGAGTATGACTCCCTCTGCCTTCAGCTACTGGTTAGGGGAGTATGACTCCACTGCCTTCAGATACTGGTTAGGAGAGTATGACTCCATCTGCCTTTAGATACTGGTTAGGGGAGTATGACTCCCTCTGCCTTCAGATACTGGTTAGGGGAGTATGACTCCACTGCCTTCAGATACTGGTTAGGAGAGTATGACTCCATCTGCCTTTAGATACTGGTTAGGGGAGTATGACTCCCTCTGCCTTCAGATACTGGTTAGGGGAGTATGACTCCCTCTGCCTTCTGCTACTGGTTAGGGGAGTATGACTCCTTCTGCCTTCAGATACTGGTTAGGGGAGTATGACTCCCTCTGCATTCAGACACTGGTTAGGGGAGTATGACTCCCTCTGCCTTTAGATACTGGTTAGAGGGGTATGACTCCCTCTGCCTTCAGATACTGGTTAGGGGAATATGACTCCACTGCCTTCAGATACTGGTTTGGGGAGTATGACTCCATCTGCCTTTACATACTGGTTAGGGGAGTATGACTCCCTCTGCCTTCAGATACTGGTTAGGGGAGTATGACTCCCTCTGCCATCAGATACTGGTTAGAGGAGTATGACTCCATCTGCCTTTAGATACTGGTTAGGGGAGTATGACTCCTTCTGCCTTCAGATACTGGTTAGGGGAGTATGACTCCCTCTGCCTTCAGATACTGGTTAGGGGAGTATGACTCCATCTGCATTTAGATACTGGTTAGGGGAGTATGACTCCCTCTGCCTTTAGATACTGGTTAGGGGAGTATGACTCCCTATGCCTTCAGATACTGGTTAGGGGAGTATGACTCCCTCTGCCTTCAGATACTGGATAGAGGAGTATGACTCCCTCTGCCTTCAGATACTGGATAGAGGAGTATGACTCCCTATGCCTTCAGATACTGGTTAGGGGAGTATGACTCCACTGCCTTCAGATACTGGTTAGGGGAGTATGACTCCATCTGCCTTCAGATACTAGTTAGGAAAGTATGACTCCTTCTACATTCAGATACTGGTTAGGGGAGTATGACTCCTTCTGCCTTCAGATACTGGTTAGGGGAGTATGACTCCTTCTGCCTTCAGATACTGGTTATGTGAGTATGACTCCATATGCCTTTAGATACTGGTTAGGGGAGTATGACTCCCTCTGCCTTCAGATACTGGTAAGGGGAGTATGACTCCCTCTGCATTCAGATACTGGTTAGGGGAGTATGACTCCCTCTGCCTTCAGCTACTGGTTAGGGGAGTATGACTCCACTGACTTCAAATACTGGTTAGGGGAGTATGACTCCATCTGCCTTTAGATACTGGTTAGGGGAGTATGACTCCTTCTGCCTTCAGATACTGGTTAGGGGAGTATGACTCCCTCTGCCTTCAGATACTGGTTAGGGGAGTATGACTCCTTCTGCCTTCAGATACTGGTTAGGGGAGTATGATTCCCTCTGTATTCAGATACTGGTTAGGGGAGTATGACTCCTTCTGCCTTCAGATACTGGTTAGGGGAGTATGACTCCTTCTGCATTCAGACACTGGTTAGGGGAGTATGACTCCTTCTGCATTCAGAAACTGGTTAGGGGAGTATGACTCCTTCTGCCTTCAGATACTGGTTAGGGGAGTATGACTCCTTCTGCATTCAGATACTGGTTAGGGGAGTATGACTCCATCTGCCTTTAGATACTGGTTAGGGGAGTATGACTCCCTCTGCCTTCAGATACTGGTTAGGGGAGTATGACTCCATCTGCCTTTAGATACTGGTTAGGGGAGTATGACTCCTTCTGCCTTCAGATACTGGTTAGGGAGTATGACTCCCTCTGCCTTCAGATACTGGTTAGGGGGGTATGACTCCCTCTGCCTTCAGATACTGGTTAGGGGAGTATGACTCCTTCTGCCTTCAGATACTGGTTAGGGGAGTATGACTCATTCTGCCTTCAGATACTGGTTAGGGGAGTATGACTCCTTCTGCCTTCATATACTGGTTAGGGGAGTATGACTCTTCTGCATTCAGATACTGGTTAGGGGAGTATGACTCTTCTGACTTCAGATACTGGTTAGGGGAATATGACTCCACTGCCTTCAGATACTGGTTTGGGGAGTATGACTCCATCTGCCTTTAGATACTGGTTAGGGGAGTATGACTCCCTCTGCCTTTAGATACTGGTTAGGGGAGTATGACTCCCTATGCCTTCAGATACTGGTTAGGGGAGTATGACTCCCTCTGCCTTCAGATACTGGATAGAGGAGTATGACTCCCTCTGCCTTCAGATACTGGATAGAGGAGTATGACTCCCTATGCCTTCAGATACTGGTTAGGGGAGTATGACTCCACTGCCTTCAGATACTGGTTAGGGGAGTATGACTCCATCTGCCTTCAGATACTGGTTAGGAAAGTATGACTCCTTCTACATTCAGATACTGGTTAGGGGAGTATGACTCCTTCTGCCTTCAGATACTGGTTAGGGGAGTATGACTCCTTCTGCCTTCAGATACTGGTTATGTGAGTATGACTCCATATGCCTTTAGATACTGGTTAGGGGAGTATGACTCCCTCTGCCTTCAGATACTGGTAAGGGGAGTATGACTCCCTCTGCATTCAGATACTGGTTAGGGGAGTATGACTCCCTCTGCCTTCAGCTACTGGTTAGGGGAGTATGACTCCATCTGCCTTCAGATACTGGTTAGGAAAGTATGACTCCTTCTACATTCAGATACTGGTTAGGGGAGTATGACTCCTTCTGCCTTCAGATACTGGTTAGGGGAGTATGACTCCTTCTGCCTTCAGATACTGGTTATGTGAGTATGACTCCATATGCCTTTAGATACTGGTTAGGGGAGTATGACTCCCTCTTCCTTCAGATACTGGTTAGGGGAGTATGACTCCATCTGCCTTTAGATACTGGTTAGGGGAGTATGACTCCTTCTGCCTTCAGATACTGGTTAGGGGAGTATGATTCCCTCTGTATTCAGATACTGGTTAGGGGAGTGTGACTCCTTCTGCATTCAGACACTGGTTAGGGGAGTATGACTCCTTCTGCATTCAGAAACTGGTTAGGGGAGTATGACTCCTTCTGCCTTCAGATACTGGTTAGGGAGTATGACTCCCTCTGCCTTTAGATACTGGTTAGGGGAGTATGACTCCTTCTGCCTTCAGATACTGGTTAGGGAGTATGACTCCCTCTGCCTTCAGATACTGGTTAGGGGAGTATGACTCCTTCTGCCTTCAGATACTGGTTAGGGGAGTATGACTCATTCTGCCATCAGATACTGGTTAGGGGAGTATGACTCCTTCTGCCTTCATATACTGGTTAGGGGAGTATGACTCTTCTGCATTCAGATACTGGTTAGGGGAGTATGACTCTTCTGACTTCAGATACT
Organism: Coregonus lavaretus; assembly: GCF_964263955.1. Lineage (NCBI taxonomy): Eukaryota > Metazoa > Chordata > Actinopteri > Salmoniformes > Salmonidae > Coregonus > Coregonus lavaretus. The sequence goes on along the minus strand of NW_028156943.1, from coordinate 152,595 downwards.
GGTTAGGGGAATATGACTCCACTGCCTTCAGATACTGGTTTGGGGAGTATGACTCCATCTGCCTTTAGATACTGGTTAGGGGAGTATGACTCCCTCTGCCTTCAGATACTGGTTAGGGGAGTATGACTCCATCTGCCTTTAGATACTGGTTAGGGGAGTATGACTCCCTCTGCCATCAGATACTGGTTAGGTGAGTATGACTCCCTCTGCCTTCAGATACTGGTTAGGGGAGTATGACTCCCTCTGCCTTCAGATACTGGTTAGGGGAGTATGACTCCATCTGCCTTTAGATACTGGTTAGGGGAGTATGACTCCCTCTGCCATCAGATACTGGTTAGGTGAGTATGACTCCCTCTGCCTTCAGATACTGGTTTGGGGAGTATGACTCCATCTGCCTTTAGATACTGGTTAGGGGAGTATGACTCCACTGACTTCAGATACTGGTTAGGGGAGTATGACTCCATCTGCATTTAGATACTGGTTAGGGGAGTATGACTCCTTCTGCCTTCAGATACTGGTTAGGGGAGTATGACTCCCTCTGCATTCAAATACTGGTTAGGGGAGTATGACTCCTTCTGCATTCAGATACTGGTTAGGGGAGTATGACTCCTTCTGCATTCAGATACTGGTTAGGGGAGTATGACTCCTTCTGCCTTCAGATACTGGTTGGGGGATTATGACTCCTTCTGCATTCAGATACTCGTTAGGGGAGTATGACTCATTCTACATTCAGATACTGGTTAGAGGAGTATGACTCCCTCTTCCTTCAGCTACTGGTTAGGGGAGTATGACTCCACTGCCTTCAGATACTGGTTAGGAGAATATGACTCAAGCTGCCTATAGATACTGGTTAGGGGAGTATGACTCGCTCTGCCTTCAGATACTGGTTAGTGGAGTATGACTCCATCTGCCTATAGATACTGGTTTGGGGAGTATGACTCCCTCTGCCTTCAGATACTGGTTAGGGGAGTATGACTCCCTCTGCCTTCTGCTACTGGTTAGGGGAGTATGACTCCACTGCCTTCAGATACTGGTTAGGGGAGTATGACTCCTTCTGCCTTCAGATACTGGTTAGGGGAGTATGACTCCTTCTGCCTTCAGATACTGGTTAGGGGAGTATGACTCCCTCTGCATTCAGATACTGGTTAGGGGAGTATGACTCCCTCTGCCTTCAGATACTGGTTAGAGGGGTATGACTCCCTCTGCCTTCAGATACTGGTTAGGGGAATATGACTCCACTGCCTTCAGATACTGGTTTGGGGAGTATGACTCCATCTACCTTTACATACTGGTTAGGGGAGTATGACTCCCTCTGCCTTCAGATACTGGTTAGGGGAGTATGACTCCATCTGCATTTAGATACTGGTTAGGGGAGTATGACTCCCTCTGCCTTTAGATACTGGTTAGGGGAGTATGACTCCCTCTGCCTTCAGATACTGGTTAGAGGAGTACGACTCCCTCTGCCTTCAGCTACTGGTTAGAGGGGTATGACTCCCTCTGCCTTCAGATACTGGTTAGGGGAATATGACTCCACTGCCTTCAGATACTTTTTAGGGGAGTATGACTCCATCTGCCTTCAGATACTGGTTAGGGGAGTATGACTCCACTGCCTTCAGATACTTTTTAGGGGAGTATGACTCCTTCTACATTCAGATACTGGTTAGGGGAGTATGACTCCTTCTGCCTTCAGATACTGGTTAGGGGAGTATGACTCCTTCTGCCTTCAGATACTGGTTAGGAGAGTATGACTCCTTCTGCCTTCAGATACTGGTTAGGGGAGTATGACTCCCTCTGCATTCAGATACTGGTTAGGGGAGTATGACTCCCTCTGCCTTCAGATACTGGTTAGAGGGGTATGACTCCCTCTGCCTTCAGATACTGGTTAGGGGAATATGACTCCACTGCCTTCAGATACTGGTTTGGGGAGTATGACTCCATCTGCCTTTTCATACTGGTTAGGGGAGTATGACTCCCTCTGCCTTCAGATACTGGTTAGGGGAGTATGACTCCATCTGCATTTAGATACTGGTTAGGGGAGTATGACTCCCTCTGCCTTTAGATACTGGTTAGGGGAGTATGACTCCCTATGCATTCAGATACTGGTTAGGGGAGTATGACTCCCTCTGCCTTCAGATACTGGTTAGAGGAGTATGACTCCCTCTGCCTTCAGCTACTGGCTAGGGGAGTATGACTCCACTGCCTTCAGATACTGGTTAGGGGAGTATGACTCCATCTGCCTTCAGATACTGGTTAGGGGAGTATGACTCCTTCTACATTCAGATACTGGTTAGGGGAGTATGACTCCTTCTGCCTTCAGATACTGGTTAGGGGAGTATGACTCCTTCTGCCTTCAGATACTGGTTAGGGGAGTATGACTCCCTCTGACTTCAGATACTGGTTAGGGGAGTATGACTCCTTCTGCATTCAGATACTGGTTAGGGGAGTATGACTCCTTCTGCATTCAGATACTGGTTAGGGGAGTATGACTCCCTCTGCATTCAGATACTGGTTAGGGGAGTATGACTCCCTCTGCCTTCAGCTACTGGTTGGGGGAGTATGACTCCCTCTGTCTTCAGCTACTGGTTAGGGGAGTATGACTCCACTGCCTTCAGATACTGGTTAGGGGAGTATGACTCCCTCTGCCTTCAGATACTGGTTAGGGGAGTATGACTCTCTCTGCCTTCAGATATTGGTTAGGGGAGTATGACTCCATCTGCCTTTAGATATTGATTAGGGGAGAATGACTCCCTCTGCCTTCAGATACTGGTTAGGGGAGTATGACTCTCTCTGCCTTTAGATACTGGTTAGGGGAGTATGACTCCCTCTGCCTTCAGATACTGGTTAGGGGAGTATGACTCCCTCTGCCTTCAGATACTGGTTAGGGGAGTATGACTCCTTTTGCATTCAGATACTGGTTAGGGGAGTATGACTCCTTCTGAATTCAGATACTGGTTAGGGGAGTATGACTCCCTCTGCATTCAGATACTGGTTAGGGGAGTATGACTCCTTCTGCATTCAGATACTGGTTAGGGGAGTATGACTCCCTCTGCCTTCAGATACAGGTTAGAGGAGTATGACTCCCTCTGCCTTCAGCTACTGGTTAGGGGAGTATGACTCCACTGCCTTCAGATACTGGTTAGGGGAGTATGACTCCATCTGCCTTTAGATACTGGTTAGGGGAGTATGACTCCATCTGCCTTTAGATACTGGTTAGGGGAGTATGACTCCCTCTGCCTTCAGATACTGATTAGGGGAGTATGACTCTCTCTGCCTTCAGATATTGGTTAGGGGAGTATGACTCCTTCTGCCTTCAGATATTGGTTAGGGGAGTATGACTCCTTCTGCCTTCAGCTACTGGTTAGGGGAGTATGACTCCTTCTGCCTTCAGATACTGGTTAGGGGAGTATGACTCCCTCTGTATTCAGATACTGGTTAGGGGAGTATGACTCCCTCTGCCTTCAGATACTGGTTAGGGGAGTATGACTCCCTCTGCCTTCAGATACTGGTTAGGGGAGTATGACTCCCTCTGCCTTCAGATACTGGTTAGGGGAGTATGACTCCTTCTGCCTTCAGATACTGGTTAGGGGAGTATGACTCCCTCTGTATTCAGATACTGGTTAGGGGAGTATGACTCCCTCTGCCTTCAGATACTGGTTAGGGGAGTATGACTCCCTCTGCCTTCAGATACTGGTTAGGGGAGTATGACTCCCTCTGCCTTCAGCTACTGGTTAGGGGAGTATGACTCCTTCTGCCTTCAGATACTGGTTAGGGGAGTATGACTCCTTCTGCCTTCAGATACTGGTTAGGGGAGTATGACTCCTTCTGCCTTCAGATACTGGTTAGGGGAGTATGACTCCCTCTGTATTCAGATACTGGTTAGGGGAGTATGACTCCCTCTGCCTTCAGATACTGGTTAGGGGAGTATGACTCCCTCTGCCTTCAGATACTGGTTAGGGGAGTATGACTCCCTCTGCCTTCAGCTACTGGTTAGGGGAGTATGACTCCTTCTGCCTTCAGATACTGGTTAGGGGAGTATGACTCCCTCTGCATTCAGATACTGGTTAGGGGAGTGTGACTCCTTCTGCATTCAGACACTGGTTAGGGGAGTATGACTCCTTCTGCATTCAGAAACTGGTTAGGGGAGTATGACTCCTTCTGCCTTCAGATACTGGTTAGGTGAGTATGACTCCCTCTGCATTCAGATACTGGTTAGGGGAGTATGACTCCCTCTGCCTTCAGATACTGGTTAGAGGGGTATGACTCCCTCTGCCTTCAGATACTGGTTAGGGGAATATGACTCCACTGCCTTCAGATACTGGTTTGGGGAGTATGACTCCATCTGCCTTTAGATACTGGTTAGGGGAATATGACTCCACTGCCTTTAGATACTGGTTAGGGGAGTATGACTCCACTGCCTTTAGATACTGGTTAGGGGAGTATGACTCCACTGCCTTTAGATACTGGTTTGGGGAGTATGACTCCTTCTGCCTTCAGATACTGGTTAGGGGAGTATGACTCCCTCTGCATTCAGATACTGGTTAGGGGAGTATGACTCCCTCTGCCTTCAGATCCTGGTTAGAGGAGTATGACTCCCTCTGCCTTCAGATACTGGTTAGGGGAGTATGACTCCCTCTGCCTTCAGATACTGGTTAGGGGAGTATGACTCCTTCTGCCTTCAGATACTGGTTAGGGGAGTATGACTCCTTCTGCCTTCAGATACTGGTTAGGGGAGTATGACTCCCTCTGCATTCAGATACTGGTTAGGGGAGTATGACTCCCTCAGCCTTCAGATACTGGTTAGGGGAATATGACTCCCTCTGCCTTCAGATACTGGTTAGGGGAATATGACTCCACTGCCTTCAGATACTGGTTTGGGGAGTATGACTCCATCTGCCTTTTCATACTGGTTAGGGGAGTATGACTCCCTCTGCCTTCAGATACTGGTTAGGGGAGTATGACTCCACTGCCTTCAGATACTGGTTAGGGGAGTATGACTCCATCTGCCTTTAGATACTGGTTAGGGGAGTATGACTCCCTCTGCATTCAGATACTGGTTAGGGGAGTGTGACTCCTTCTGCATTCAGACACTGGTTAGGGGAGTATGACTCCTTCTGCATTCAGAAACTGGTTAGGGGAGTATGACTCCTTCTGCCTTCAGATACTGGTTAGGTGAGTATGACTCCCTCTGCATTCAGATACTGGTTAGGGGAGTATGACTCCCTCTGCCTTCAGATACTGGTTAGAGGGGTATGACTCCCTCTGCCTTCAGATACTGGTTAGGGGAATATGTCTCCACTGCCTTCAGATACTGGTTTGGGGAGTATGACTCCATCTGCCTTTAGATACTGGTTAGGGGAGTATGACTCCCTCTGCCTTCAGATACTGGTTAGGGGAGTATGACTCCATCTGCCTTTAGATACTGGTTAGGGGAATATGACTCTGTTATGTGAATTATTTAACAAACTATTTTAGTGTGTCTGTGCGTCTCCCAAAAGGTTGTAAGTCTTTTGGGATTTAAGTAACGGCCAGAGTCCCGGTCTGCATAGTCAGAGATATTTATTCATTGAGAATTCTGCCATCACAATTTCAGAGTCCATCTTTTATACTCATACGTCATACAAAAAGAAATCCCTTCCCTCTCTAGGCGGGCTGTAGTTTTCCACTCTAAAACTGCTCTACTGACCTTCAGTTCACACACACACACACACACATATACACACATGCATACACACATACATACACACACACACATATCCTACTCCCTGCTTTACTCAGTTATTGCCGTTCTCACAATATTCTGCACCATGTTTTCATAACAGTTTCTCCCCTCCCTAAATTGGGAGGCCTCTTTATCTTAGTTTCTCAGTTGTCTTTGTTGTCTGGCCTAACTCTTACTCACATTGCTAAATAGTGGCTCAATGCCATAGCCTTTACTGGTCCTACACTCACACATTTCTAACACATTATACACAGTTTCAGGGTGTAATAATTAGTCATTAATAATTAATCTATCAATTCCACCCTTTGACTAAATATTACACACATACAAAATATATGTTTTTATAGAATTGAATCACACTCATTGAAGTATATAAGTTGGTTTGCATATAAAAACATTACAGGTTCATCAGTGTTACCCCATGATTAAAAGCGTAACGTTACTTTTTAGCAATGGTAACTAGTACATCATACTTAAAACGAGACTTTAATACACAAAAGATCATTACAATAACTTTTAAACTAGAGATTTATAGTTCTAGGAAAACATCCAGTCTCAAACTATCTGGATCGTCGTCGTCCTCCACCAAGCCTGGTAGGTCATATCCTTAATTCCTTAGGTCGGAGTCCGGGATTGGGCCGTATCTCACCATCTGTTGGGAAACCACCTTCTCCATCTCCTTTTCTCACCAACCCTCAGACACAGGAAATAAGACAACATCCACAAAGAACAAGTATACCCATAGAAGCTATAACTTCACCCAGAATAGTTACAACAATAGTTTTCCATTTACCAAATATGTTATCAAACCAACCGTTTATGGAGCTATCAATACCAGAGTTCTCAGCCAGTTCGTTTGCCAGCGTGGTGAGTCCCTGAAGCGCTTTGGTCACGGACCCGTCCGGTGCTGTATTGTTGGGGATGAAAGTACAGCACATAGATCCAAACAGAACACAAACTCCATCCCGCTCAGCCAAAAGCATATCTAAAGCTATTCTATTCTGCCATGTCATTAAGCTAGTTGCCGCTGTCTGCTCAGCTAATCCCTTTATTGCATCACGAGTGTGGTTTATAAATCTTTACTGGTTATAGTACATATAATTTATCCAACCTACGCTTTTATTAATTGTTGACCACCAGAAAATACTTGATTCAAACCCAGCTGCGATTTGATTCCTAACTTTGAATTCTTCTGGAACCCCTCGAGGTACTCCTATCCCATCAATATATATCCTTTCATTAAAGGATCCCGGGAGGAGGTCCCACTTTCTACGTGACAACTCACCAATCTCTGACACGTTTGATTGTTTGCGTATGTAGGCGAGTTCACAATCTGTTATCACCACACAACCATCAGATGTCAGCACGGGCCTGGTTTTGGCTCCTAAAATCCTCTGGCTGCAACAAAGAGGAGAGATTAGTCATGGTCTCTTTAGTTGTGACATTCTCTGTGTGGGAGCAGGAGCTAAGATGCCCAACCCTGTATCCTATCTTACTAGTCCTAGAAAAACAATAAGAATCCCCTGAGACTTCAAACGGAGGCAACCTAGGTCGGGGTGACTTTGTTATCGGGGGATACAGATAGTGCAAGTTACTACAAGACTCCTTCACCACAGCCCCGGTCTGACTACCTCCCTCAGAGAGGTTTACAATATAGGGTGCCCCAGTTGAAGAGGATATCTCACTTGTTCAGGTCTGTAACCTGTTTTAGCGTAATTCAGACTTTCAGACAGTACCTACCCTTATATGGGTCGCACTGCCATTTCTGGTAATTCCCTACTTTCACAATACTACACCTGTCCTTAAACTGTGTATGGAGATTGACATATCCCCCCCGCTTGGTATGAGCAACTACATAGTCCCAGGATATACATGGTGACATACATATGGTGATGTCCTTCCCTACAGTCCCTAGTACTTCCCCTTTCCCTACGTCTAGTTGTCTCCTATGCCTTCATAGACTGTGTTAAGGTATTATTTTATCAACTTGTTGTTAGGTTAACTACTACTTCTGGCGGATCAGGAGGGTTTGAGTGTGTTAGGAATATGGCCCCCACAATCAGACAGCTACCTACCGTCAGGAGACCTGTGAATCCCATACTTGGCTATTGCGTTTAGTAAGTCGAGGGCGACGCAGTTGCCGCCCCATAGGCAGGGAGATTGTGCGATAGACCTCCAGGCAGGAGCTGCGCTCCCACGGAGCCATGTGTATCCTCTGTCTCAGGAGGAGAAGAAAGCTATGGAGACTTACATAGACGAATCTCTGAGACAAGGATACATACGGCCTTCCACTTCCCCTGCGTCCTCGAGTTTCTTTTTTGTGAAGAAAAAGGATGGTGGTTTCTTCTGTCACGCTCGTCTAAGGAGGAGGACCAAGGCGCAGCGTTGAAGGCAAACATCTTCTTTATTTGATAAATGATCACACGATCAAAACAACAAAACGAAACCGTGACGTCCCTGGTTACATACACCAACCAACACGGAACAAGAAACCACAAACACAAAGTGAAAGACAGACAGTTAAATATGGCTCCCAATCAGAGACAACCAGCTGACACTCGTTGCCTCTGATTGGGAGTCACTCAGGCCAACATAGAAATACAAACATAGAATTACACACCCTGGCTCAACATAACAGTGTCCCCAGAGCCAGGGCGTGACACTGGTGCCCTTTCCTTGCACAGTAACTACATGGTTCCTCACATTCTCTAGCAAAATGTCCCGTTTTGTCACAATTGTAACACTTCCACTCACTCCTGTCTCCACTATTACCATTTCCTTCTTGTCTGTCTTTGCTACCGTAACCTCTCTTCTCTCCTAGGTATTGACTAATAGTCTCACTGTCTCTAATTCAACACAAAACCCCATCATCCAATGTACTCCCAGCAGAACTGAAAAAAACAAAACAGACTGTGATTTCCAGGACACTGCACCTTTGTTTCTGGCCTCACTATCTCCCCAAGAATTGGCCCTCCCTCAAGGTCCCTCACAATCTGCTCTTGGTAAACTGCAAACCTTTTATTGCTTCTGGTTTCATAGGGTATTGCTTCTGATACGGCCTATGATTAGATTTGGGTATCACCTGTACTGGAATTACCCCTTTTATTAATCCTACGTATGCTGGACCCCGGGACCACAAATGCTCTGGAACTTCTTTTAAGTCTGACTCCTGTTGTTCTGTCAACAGGTATTCCTCTCCTCAGCATCTGCTATTCTCATCTAAATGTACTATCTGTGGATGGGCTGTGTTGATCGCCACTCACAATATTGACCCAATCAGTGATCCTCTTACCCTTGGATACCCACTGGCCCATGTCTTTCCAGTCCTCTGCTGGCTCCTTTGCTAGGGACACATGTGGGCTCCATATTTCCCTGAACAGTCTCTGACTGGGGGGCGCTAGAGAGCGTGCTATGGAGTAGACGTGCATTGCTAGAGCTCCGCTCAATTTTGAAACAAATTAATATTTATCTTAACCTCTCACAACCTATAACTTCAAACAAATATGACAAAGGGAAAAGGCAACAAAAAAGGGGGCGCTAAACAAGATAATTGGAATGAGATAGACAACGAACCAATTTCAACGTCGCCGACCCACGAGGAGCTAGCTGAAGAGGCTAGCTTCCAAGAGTTCCCCACAGATCCTACTCAAAGTGACATACTGGCTGCCATAAACGCACTAAGCAAGAAGGTGGACACAAGGTTGGCTGATATCTCAAAGAATATTGGGACTTTGGCCGAAACTGTGAAGGCAACTAAGGGAAGGGTGCACGAGGTTGAGCAGACGACAATCGATCACGAGGCCAGGCTACAGGACATAGAGAAACAGTGCGCAACGTTCAAAAATGACAACAAAACCCTGAAGGCCCGACTGGAAATGCTCGAGTCGCATTCAAGACGCCAGAACATCCGAATATGTGGGATCCAGGAGGACACGGAGAAAGGGAAACCCACTGAATTTGTCTCGGAGCTGATACCGGCATTGCTGGGGAGTGAACACTTCAAAACGGCCATCCTGATCGACCGCGCACACAGAGCACAGGCAACGAAGCCGGCCAAGGGCGGGCCACCAAGGCCATTCATTGTAAGGCTGCACTATCCCCACACCAGGGATCTCATCCTCAAGCTGGCTAGTCAAAAGTTCCCCCTTAACTACAACGGAGCCAGGGTGTCTTTCTACCCAGATCTTACCTTGGAGGTGAGGAACCAACGGAAAGAGTATGATGAGGTACGCAACAAATGCAGGGCGGCCAACATCCGATATGGATTCCTCTTCCCAGCCCGGTTTAAGGTGACAGTCGAGGGATCAACACGTACGTTTGACAACGCAAAAGAGGCAGATCTGTTCTTGACAAGCAAGCTCCCCGGCTGAGGATACAGAACGGCTGTGCCAGCAAGCTAAATGGCCAAATACAGGCCAGGAATGTGTGTGAATTGAATTTCCGGCCTATGTCTTTTCGATCAGAAGATCAGAAATTGGGACTTATAGGATAGGTGAGATGTTGTGGCTAATATAGCATTGTTTGGCATGTCATGTTTTAGCGCCACTCACCCCCTAACATGAGAGTTAAGTTAAGTGTTATTTAATATTAGTTTATATGCGGAGCATCTATAGACGACGAGTTAGTTCAAGCTTTATGTCTAGACACCCTAACGTTTGTGTGTTAGCCAAGGAGTGCTTCGTTTGGGGAAGTCACTCAGTAAAGGGACGGGAGGGGGGTTGGGGTCTGTGTTTTATGTTCACGTTTATTAGTACAGGTGGCATGACAAGCTCCCGCACGGCGGGACGTTTTTCTTCTGGGTTTTGTATGACAGCAGCAATTTGCTTTAAAATAAGAAATGCCACATAGTGACCGAGCACAGAGTAGACCAGGTGGAATAAAGATAGTCAGCTGGAACTGTAATGGATTAGGGCATGTCGTGAAACGAGCTAAGGTTTTTTCTCATCTTAAATCACTGGGTGCTGACATAGTGCTTCTTCAAGAAACTCATATTAAACGCTCCGCGCAGGCCAAGCTACGAGTCGGCTGGATCGGTCAGATATACCAGTCTAACTTTGATGCAAAAGCGAGAGGGGTAGCAATCCTGATAAGGAAAAACATTCCTTTTGTTTACTCAACCTCGATTTCAGATCCTAATGGTCGGTATATTATTGTGGCTGGTACACTGAATTCAAAACCAATAACCTTGGTCAATTTATATGGACCCAACTTCGATGATCCAGTATTTTTTCAAAGGGTATTTAAGGCCATACCAAATATCTCGGATACAAGTGTTATTGTTGGAGGTGACTTTAACTGTACGTTAGACCCTCTTTTAGATAAACAGCTATCAAGGTCACTTCAACAATCAAATGCCAGTGTCTGTCTAAATACATTGATGACAAACCTTAACATTGTCGATATTTGGAGACTGACGCACCCAACAGACAGGGATTATTCTTTCTTCTCATCAGTTCATAAATCATATTCCAGAATTGACTATTTTTTGTTGGACTCCAAACTAATCTCAGCAGCTGAGTCGGTTACCTATCACCCCATTCTAATTACGGACCACTCTCCTCTGTCCATGGTGCTGAAACTCGACAATATGTCGACAGGTCGGCGACCGTGGCGCTTAGACGCATACCTGTTGAAAGATGAGGCTTTCTGTCAGTATTTGGAGGAGCAGATTGCCTTTTTCCTCAGTACTAACGACACGGGGGATGTTGACGACTCCACCCTTTGGGAATCTCTAAAGGCTGTGATTAGAGGTTACATTATTTCTTATACATCAGAGAGGAAGAAACGTGCCAATACTAGGCTGAGAGAAATTGAAAGAGAGTTAGGGGAACAGGAGAACGTTTTTAGGACAAATTCCTCGTATACAGTCCTTGAGAAGATCACAAAGTTAAAGTATGAATACAATACCATCCTTTCGAAACGGGTGGGCTCTTTACTTGCTAGAACGCAACAAAGTTATTTTGAACTGGGGGACAAATCACATAAATTATTAGCAAGACAGCTAAGGCATGTACAAGCATCTAGAGCTATTCACAAAATAAAAGACAAGAAGGGTAAAATAGTAACAGATCCGCAGGACATTAATAAATGCTTTGCACAGTTTTACTCAGAGCTATACCAATCAAAATGCGATGCTACTGATCCACAAACTATGGAACGCTTTCTCGCTGATTGTGAACTTCCTAAACTAGACAGGGGGGCAGCTGCCGCACTCGATGCAGGGATAACCTTAGATGAAATTAACACAGCGATAGCACAATTTCCAAACAGCAAGGCCCCTGGGCCCGATGGATATGTAATAGAATTCTATAAGAAGTACTGCGCTAGTCTATCTCCACTTATGCTGCGAATGTTTCAACAATCCAAAGAAAATACCAAACTCCCGCAAACACTGTATGAGGCTACAATAGCCCTGATCTTGAAAAAAGATAGAGATTCCATGGAGATGTCGTCGTATTGCCCCGTGTCGTTACTCCCCATAGAAAACAAGGTGTTGACAAAGATATTGGCAAACCGATTGAAAAAATATATTTCCGACATCATACACCCTGACCAGACAGGTTTTATCCCGGGCCGACATATATACTACAATTTGAGACGCCTTTTCAACGTAATGTATCATGATCATAAAGTTGAGGCAGTGGTAATAGCTCTTGATGCAGAGAAGGCGTTTGATCAGATTGAGTGGAAGTATATGATGTCGGTTCTGGAGCATTTCGGATTTGGAAAGGAATTTATTAATTGGATAAGAATTATTTATGCACACCCAATGGCGTCCGTGGTGACCAATCAGGAAATGTCGCAGTCATTCCGCCTGTTCAAGGGGTGCCGACAGGGGTGCCCTATTTCGCCTGCTCTCTTCGCTATAGCCATGGAACCCCTTGCTACGCGCATTCGGGCATGTGCCGATATAGCTTCTGTTAAAATAAAAGACACACAGCACAAAATTTCCCTATATGCAGACGATGTTCTTTTGTTTTTGTCCAAGCCTAAAACGTCTATTCCACCATTACTTAACTTGATAAACACATTCGGCTCCTTCTCTGGCTACAAGATAAACTGGCAAAAAAGTGAGATGATGCCAATATCACGGCCTGTGGATATGCAATTTCTGCAATCTACCCCGCTTAGAACAGTGAGGGACAAGTTCACAAGCCTTGGCATTGTAGTGACAAGAGACCTTGACCAGCTATTGAAAGTGAATTGGGACATGAAAATATATCAGCTTAAACAAAATATAGATTTCTGGAAAACTCTGCCTATTTCCTTGGTTGGTCGTATAAACGCTATTAAAATGGTTGTCCTACCCAGGTTTCTTTACCTCTTCCAATGTCTACCCAATTTCATACCACAAAGCTATTTTAAGAAACTGGATTCAATAGTAACTCCATTTTTATGGGATAACAAGGCAGCCAGAATTGCAAAGAAGCATTTATGCAAGTACAAGATAGAGGGGGGCTTTGGCCTTCCTCACTTCAAACTGTATTATTGGGCTGCTAATCTGAACATTGTGTCTTTCTGGAGGGAAAGTTTACCTGAGATGAGACGGAAGGATATGCCTTCATGGCTTTTGATTGAGCAGGCCTCCTGTCAACGTTCCTCACTCCCTGCACTTGTTAATAGCCCATCATATGTGAAAAAAGCCACTTATGACTCCAATCCAGTCATTTGTCATACTCTTAGGATCTGGAAACAGATTAGGGATTTTCTTAACATACCCACTGTGTACGTAGACAGCCCGATTAGCCGGAATCATGCTTTCCTCCCTGCAATGGATGATGTGGTGTTTTCACAGTGGAGGGAGAAGGGGCTCACAACAATTGGTAATCTATACATAGATGGTCAGTTAGCTTCATTTCAACAACTACAGGCAAAGTTCAACATGCCAACAACACATTTTTTCAGATACCTCCAAATCAGGAATTTCTTAAGGACACACATCCCACAGTATGGCATGAAGCCAAATAGTCCTACATTAGATAGCTTGATCCTTGTCAAACCCCATTCAAAAGGGTCGGTCTCCAGACTGTATGATGTGCTACAGGCCCACATAGAGGTATCCACAGACACCATTAAAAGGGCTTGGGAACAAGAACTCGGTTCAGAAATCTCAAATGAGGACTGGATAGAAGCTCTCAGGAATATAAACCACAGTTCAGTGAATGCCAGACACAACCTTGTACAGTTTAAGGTGATACACAGGTTACACTACTCAAAAGTAAAACTGCATAAAATATTCCCGGACACCTCACCACTGTGTGAGAGGTGCAAGCAGGAGGAGGGGACGTTGTCCCACTTATTCTGGACATGCCCTAAATTACAGGCTTACTGGGCTCTCATTTTTGATTACTTATCTAAGGCCTTTGATAGAGTTCTAGCCCCAGACCCATTGATCGCTCTGTTTGGTACAGTTGATGGGAATAACCAGGAGGGGAAAGCTGTCTCTCTTTGTACTCTATTAGCCAAAAGGCTCATATTGCAATTTTGGAAATTGGAGACTGTACCTACCTTTGAAATGTGGTTACGGGATTTAGGGAATGTAATCCATATGGAAAAGATTCGATACAACACCTCCAACAGAAGTCCATTGTTTTACAAAATATGGCAGCCGATACTGGATAAATGGTCTAGTCCCGCTTCATAACTGGGCTGACGATCTGCTGCTACTCTGTGCTGTACTCCACTCAATATTTATTTTTGGCTGAACTACACTGCTTGTAATGACTATATGCTGTCTTCTTATACACGTACCACCTAATAGGATTTTGTTTTATTTTGTGTATGTGTGAGTTAACTTTTGTTTTGTCCTCTAAACTGGCCATCCCATCCAACAGTACAATGAATGTCATTGTTTGTATTGCTGTCTCTTTTACTTTATTTTTATTGGAAAATAATAAACATATTATAAAAAAAAAAAAACAGTCTCTGACTTTGGGGCCCTAGTTCCACCTCCACTACTGCGAGGGTGTTGTCATAGTGAAACCATTTCAAGGCTATAGTCCTTTCTGTGGTTTTAAATAATGCTTCCTCATATATTGCATCTGGACCTGGGTGTTTGTCATACCAGAGAGTACAGTGTAGGTCATCGGGGGACATTTTAGTGGGGCCTGGTACTACATCATCAGCAAGTTCCATCAAGGTTCGGGGAATATCAATTATTCCCCCCCTTAACAAATCTTGCTTACACCAATAACATGGCTCCTCTTCCCCACAGACCACCATATTGTCTCTGACTATGTGTACTTTCATTCCCCTCTCAGCGGAAATGACAGCCACATTCAATTTAGTCATTACATCACGTCCTAGTAAATTTACCCGGCACAGCTTAGATATCAGGATGGGTATGGTTGCCTCTCATCCTGATTGGTCATGTTTTAGGGTTATTGGGGCTGATAACCTTTCAATAAATTGATGACCAGAGGCAGATCGCACTATGATTTTCTCCCCATCAATCCTGACTCCATCTGGCTTGTCTGTTGCACAGATTGCTGTCCTGCAGGCTCCCGTATCACAAAGGAATTTAATTTTCATACCCATTACTGTCAATGTCAAATAAGGTTTCTGTTCCTGTTGAAGTGCTAAGTCAATAGTAGCCAATTCAAACACCTCACAATTTGGATCAAAGGGTTCCTTAGTCTTCCCCCCATTAGAGTCTACTATTTCTCCCTCAAGGACTAGTCACGCCTTATCTTCCTCTTCCTCACGCTCAAAGCTGGGGGATGGACTTCTCTCTCTCTCTCTTCTCTCTTTTCTCTCTTTTCTCTCCCCGGTTTCCCTTCTTGCCCTCTCCTTTATGTTTGCAGCGGGAAAGGTTATGGCCTATCTTGTCACAGTATTTACACAGGGTGTCACGCTCGTCGGGAACAGATGAGGACCAAGGCGCAGCGTTGCAGGCAAACATACTCTTTATTTAGCGATTATACGACAAAATAAACAAACGATAATGTGACAGTTCACGGTCTAACACAAACCAACTAGAAACAAGATCCCACAACTAATGTGGGAAAACAGCCTCTATAAGTATGGCTCCCAATCAGAGACAACCAGCCACAGCTGACACTCGTTGCCTCTGATTGGGAATCACTCTGGCCAACACAGAAATATAACACATAGATCTACACACCCTGGCTCAACATAACAGTGTCCCCCGAGCCAGGGCGTGACAGTACCCCCCCCTAAAGGCGCGGACTCCGACCGCGTCAACCAAATACCACAGGGGAGGGACCGGGTGGGCACTCCGCCTAGGCGGCGGATCCGGCTCCGGGCCTGATCCCCGCTCCCTCTCCAACCCCCCAAAGTACCCCTGGTCCGGTCTGACCCCACTGACCGGAGCTGGACTGCACACTGGTGGAGCGGATTGCTCTAGCTCCGGCGTGAAGCATCTGATCGGTGCCGGACCAGGCACCGGTGGAACAGGCACGGGACGTGCCGGACTGACGACGCACACCACTGGCTTGGTGTGGGGAACAGGCACGGGCCGTGCCGGACTGACGACGCACACCACTGGCTTGGTGTGGGGAGCAGGAGCGGGCCGGACCGGGCTGGCGACGCGCCCCATTGGCTTGGTGCGGGGAGCAGGAGCGGGCCGGACCGGGCTGGCGACGCGCACCATTGGCTTGGTGCGGGGAGCAGGAAAGGGCCGGACCGGGCTGGCGACGCGCACCATTGGCTTGGTGCGGGGAGCAGGAAAGGGCCGGACCGGACTGGGACGCGCACCATTGACCTGGTGCGGAGAGCAGGAACAGAACGGGCCGGGCTGGCGACGCGCACCATTGGCCTGGTGCGGGGAGCAGGAACAGGACGGGCCGGGCTGGCGACGCGCACCATAGGCTCGGTGCGGGGAGCAGGAACAGGCCGGGCCGGGCTGACGACACGCACCACAGGCTCGATGCGAGGAACAGGGACAGGCCGGACCGTACTGGGGACACACACCATTGGCCCTATGCAGGGATCAGGAACGGGCCGGACCGGACTGGTAACACACCCCAGTACCTCTCGCCGTGCCTCCACACTTTCCTTCCCCTTTAACACCAGTGGCCCCCGTAACCTGGCGGCCTCCTCTGTCAACCCGCTGGACCGCTCTATCGCGGCCTCCTGCTGCCCCGACGTCCACGTCGTGAGCCCCCCCCTAAAAAATTTCTGGGTGTCTCTCCTCCCCGTGGACCAGGCCTCCCTAGTTCTCGCCAGACTCTCACCCCACTGCTCCAAAGTCCAGCCACTCTGCTCTTCACTGGCTTGGCCCAGTCGAGACTCTTAATCCATTGCTCCATAGACCAGCCTCTCTGCTCTTCACTTGGCAGGGCCCAGTCGAGACTCCTACTCCACTGATCCCAGGTCCATCCTCTCTCCTCTTCACGCTGCTTGGTCCTGTCTTGGTGGGATCTTCTGTCACGCTCGTCGGGAACAGATGAGGACCAAGGCGCAGCGTTGCAGGCAAACATACTCTTTATTTAGCGATTATACAACAAAATAAACAAACGATAACGTGACAGTTCACGGTCTAACACAAACCAACTAGAAACAAGATCCCACAACTAATGTGGGAAAACAGCCTCTATAAGTATGGCTCCCAATCAGAGACAACCAGCCACAGCTGACACTCGTTGCCTCTGATTGGGAATCACTCTGGCCAACACAGAAATATAATACATAGATCTACACACCCTGGCTCAACATAACAGTGTCCCCCGAGCCAGGGCGTGACACAGGGCCTCACATTCTTTGGCGAAGTGCCCTCCATTGTTACAGTTAAAGCCCCTATTCTCCCCTCCCTAAATTGGGAGGCCTCTTTATCTTAGTTTCTCAGTTGCCTTTGTTGTCGCCGTTCTCACAATATTCTGCACCATTTTTTCATAACAGTTTCTCCCCTCCCTAAATTGGGAGGCCTCTTTATCTTAGTTTCTCAGTTGCCTTTGTTGTCTGGCCTAACTCTTACTCACATTGCTAAATAGTGGCTCAATGCCATAGTCTTTACTGGTCCTACACTCACACATTTCTAACATATTATACACAGTTTCAGGGTGTAATAATTAGTCATTAATAATTAATCTATCAGGGACTATCTCTTGTTCCATGTGGTGAATCTGTTATTCAATGCTTTTGTATGGGCTAATAGCAGCAATGCCAGAAAAAACATTTTCATCAAAGAAGTTTTTAATATATTCACTTCAAGGGGTCTTAAAATCCCGATATTCCAATACGCGATGCTGAAATCTCAGTCCCGTTATGCCATCCACTGATTTGTCAGTCACAATGACTTTATAGGACTCAAGTATTTTGTTTCTAACTCCACCAGATCCTTTAGGTGCTCTTACATGCGTTTTCCTCTTATGTCCAAACCAAGTGTACCCGTCCATTTCAATTGAATGCGGAACTGTTAGATGTGTCATTCAGGGATATAATGTCAGGATTCAGTGAAAGTAACAATCAAATTGTCTTAGCTCACAGTTCAAAGCAGTCCAACCATTAACGGTAAACTGGTCAGCACTTAATGGCTGGGCAGGTGAGTCTCAGTCTTCAGCGCTATCCTTCCTCCTCGACTCCCGGCCCCCTGCTACCAGCATCAGGACCAGGTGAAGGCTGTTGCATCCATCACTCGCCCATTCCCAGTGACGTAGAAGTTCTACCCGGGTCGGGATTTCCCAGAGTTCTGAAGTTCAGATCTGTGAAGTCACTTTTTGTTGTTTCTGCCGAAGGACTTCCACTTTCTCCTGGACAGAGCGCAGTTCCAGCTTGATCATAGCGAGGGACCCCCCTGGCCTCTGGCCCCCGCATCCACTCCACAGCTACTACCAAAGGCATCGGGTCACACTGGATCCCCTCCGTCAGAAGTACCGTCGCTCTCTCCATCGCATCCTCTCCCTGTTTTTAACGGTAGGGCCTGCTATAATGATGGACACCTCAGGCGTCGAATTTAGTGGATGGGTTTGGGTTTGCGCCGGTCATTTTGTCTTCCATAATTGCCTATTCTCGCTAGGTGCCCTAAGTTATCCTGGTCTAAGTTATCTTTGTCTTTATCTCTGTTTTATGCTGGTCTCGATTTACACAGATACGTTTTTCTGTCTAGCCATGACCCTCAACCCCTTGACAGAGCTTGAAGAATTATGAAAATAATAATGGGCACAATCCAGGTGTGCAAAGCTCTTAGAGATTTACCCAAGAAGCCTCACAGCTGTAATCACTGCCAAAGGTGATTCTAACATGTATTGAATCTGGCAGGTGAAGACTTATCTAATCAAGGTATGTTGGTGTTTAAATTTTCATTAATATTTAAGAAATTTTCAAATATTTTTGAGATTTGGACATTACAGGGTATTTTGTGTAGATCGTTGACAATAAAGGACGATTTTTTACTTTGTAACACGACACAATGTGAAGAAATCCAAAGGGGGGTGAATACACATGATACCCACTGTCTCTATACATGTATGGATAAGGTGCAGTGCTATCTGTTTATTTCTGTGAGAATGTTTGGAAAAGAGATTTCCGAGACACAGAATCTCCATTGAAAG
This sequence comes from Coregonus lavaretus, assembly GCF_964263955.1. NCBI lineage: Eukaryota > Metazoa > Chordata > Actinopteri > Salmoniformes > Salmonidae > Coregonus > Coregonus lavaretus. The sequence goes on along the minus strand of NW_028156943.1, from coordinate 133,365 downwards.
TGCTTGTTTATTCTGGGAATAGTCTTAATCTGGGTCCGGGAAACCAGCCTGTGATGTTTCAACAGGCAGGCCCAAGTTTCTTCAAGTCTTTCCATATGTCCAGTAGCTGTTGAGGAGTCGAGAGGATGGTCGTGATGACAGAGCTGTAGTAACAGCGATTCTGGGCACCTGTGTACCCCAGAAAAAGTATCCAACTGGGGGGGTTAGTAGGCCTGATGCCCAGGTGTCTCATACACAGTCCCAGATACACATCCTCTATGTAGATGGCTTTAACATGCCTGGACGCCTCCACCAGCTTCCTGGGGAGGTCTAAGGTGAAGACATAGCCCAGGCCCAGAGCATAAGGTGGGTATACTGGTTCAGGAAAAGCCTCATGAGGAAGGTACCATTTGGAGCTCGGGTCCCGAAGAACTGCAGCGCCACTTGCCACCATTCCAGTCATGTAGTTCTGCTTTGGAGCGTGAAGCAGCATGTTGACCAAGGTGTTCACGTTGAGGAACATGTCTGAGTCGATCTTCATGGCGTAGGAGGCGTTGGGGCAGCGAGAGCTCAGCCATTCCATCATCATCATGGTCTTGATGGTCAGGTTTTTGTAGCTGTCTATGAAGTCGCTCTGCAGCAGATCCTGGTGCTCTTTGCTCTCCTGCAGCACCTTCTCCTGGAGCTGCTCTGTCCTCTCTCCACTGGGAAGTCCCAGCAGGAAGAACAGACGCACCTCTTTGCCCAGTACCTGCCTCTCACTGCCCCAAGTACTGCGGATGGCGTCACGAGCCTCCCTGTTATAGGGCGCCACTGGCACCATCAGAACCAGGAAGGGGTTCTGCTCCCGGCATTTCACCTGCTCATCCATGATGAAGGAGTACTC